>NC_143035.1:9853750-10008125 GCF_057628025.1 Oncorhynchus mykiss
GTGCACCGTCACAATAGAACGCCACGCGTCTTAACATCGTTATTTCGCCATAGCATTAGAGATGAGGGTCAAAAAGACAGTATCCTGTCAGAGATTTGGCTCTTGACCCATCAAGTGTGTGGAATGGACACCTTCCGAGTGTGAATTACCATGGCTCCAGTAGGTCTGTGGAGAGACAATAGGCGAACAGCGTAGGACCGGAGTGCTCTAAGTCAGGTTGGGCGAAGAAGACGAAGCCGGCGCCATTTTTGTTTGTGCACAAAGTGCTCATCATCTCTGTCTTTTCGGAGACAGACAGGGGCGTGTCTGTCCTGTGGGAACCCCATCTGCAGGCCCATGGTGGTGATGGTGGAACCTCCCCTTCCTCCACACCCATCAGCGTTCACCCCCAATTACACACAAATAGATAGACTACCACAAAGGCACAGCATGCGCAAACTTACCTGCCCCCCCCCCCCACGCCAATTGTTTGTGCCCAGGAACATATTTAAAGATGCACGCTTCCACACCCTTATTTCTCCGCAGGAGGCCACAGGAAACAGATGAAGATGCAGGCAGGTTGATCAGGACATAGTGCGGCCTACATGTCCCTGAGTGACGTGTCGCAGCGTTGCACCGCCAAACCGCTGCCATTATCAACAATGAATCGACATCATTTTCTGTAGAAAGACCAATTTGGACTTGAAAGAGGCTGCCATGGAAGCCGATCGCTCAGATAGGAAAGGGAGGGGAATCACTTGTCGCCCGGCAGAGCTTCCACGCCTCCTGTCGTGACGGAGGCAGCCATTCACACCGAGCATCTATCAAGCTGCATGAAATTGCCTTTTTGCGTTAGCAAGTGGTGGATTTGTAACAAGGCCTTAAGGATAGCTTATTTACTCACTTGTTTATGGCGAATCAAAGTGAGCCAAACTTTTCTCATCTTTTTCTTCTCTCTCGGCATCGAAGCCTCTTAGCCGCGGCCCTTTCATGGTGTCAGGGGCGGGGCCAAGGCGTTGCATGTGATTCCCTATCTCCGGGAACCCCGCAATTACATCTGGCACAACTCTGCATGAACTAGCGCTTTATAGTCCTTTGTGCATCTCAGCTTTGAAGCGCCGGGTCCCTCTATAAGTTGCCTTTTTGTCCCCCCCCCCCCAATCGTCCTACACCCCGCACCCATCCCCCAACCAACCCCCGCTAGAGACAGAAGACAGAATGCGATGTGTCGTCTTCCTCCCCAACACAAAGCCCCAGTGCATTGGACACACCTTGGACAGCACAAAGGATGAAAAGCGCGGCGAGGTTTGGACACGCAGGACCACGCTGCCAGGCCCGATAAAGACGCTTCAAAAGTCGAGCTGTGAGCAGCGGCCCTCCTCTGCCGCTCCTTCTCTTTCTTCCCAGGGTCCCGGAGTGACAGAATAAGAAAGAAAAGAGAAAGAGAGGGAATGAAAGAGAAAAATATAATATTTTAGTTTTCCGCTTATTGTATTTGTGACAGTGCGTTCGAGGTCTGTGCATATAAATAGCAATGTGTTGCCGAGGAGACTAGGCAGACAGAGAGTAGGGTAAATGTGTACATAAGCGTATAGATTAGTGTGTGTACGCTTGTTTTTGAGGAAGAGTAAAGGATTATCCAAAAACATCCCCAGCTTTGAGGCTGGCGACCTATTAATGAACTCTGGAACCCCATCAACAATCTCCCTCATCTCTCTTCTCACAGAGACAGACTACCCACAGCTTGACAGTATCCTTCCAAACCACCATTACTGAAAAAAACAGGCTTCTGGCAAACAGCTGTGGCAAGTCTTTGGCCAATTTGGTTATATTTTCACACGTAAATATGTTTTGTGGCAAACTGTTGCTGCAAATTTGCAAACTTCTGGCAAACAATTTTGGAAAACTTGTGGCGAACATTCTACTGTTTGCTTTAAATTTGCTGCAAACTCATGATGAATATGCAAATTAGATCAGTTTTTTGTTTACTTTGGGTATTAACAACAGTGAAATGTCATTTCTACATCAACCAAATCACATATGAACGTGCTCCTCACAGAGAAAACTAAACTAAACATACTAAATGTACTAACTATACTAAACAACATGCATTCAATGTCTTAACAGATACAAATAATACATAAATCCAATACAACTTGAAATCGTCAGCATGCTAAATATTTCCCTAAATATAAATGGTTCATTTAATATTTTCATGTAGCCACATTTACATACGAGAAATGCCTGACATCCAGGACATCTACAGCACCCGGTGTCACAGGAAGGCCAAGAAGATCATCAAGGATCTCGGCCACCCGAGCCACGGCCAGTTCACCCCGCTAGAAGGTGGAGACAGTACAGGTGAAAACAGCTTTGCTTGGACCAAGAGACTGAGAAAACAGCTTTTATCTCCAGACTATCAGACTGTTAAACAGTCACCACTAGCCGGCCTTGTATGCTGCCCTGCGCCTTAGCCACTGTTCTAGCCGGCTACCGGCCGGTACTCTACCCTGCACCTTAGAGACTGCTGCCCTATGTACATAGTCAATGAACACTGGTCACGTTAATGTTTACATACTGTTTCACCCACTTTAAATGTATATACTGCATTTTAGTCATGGCTCATCCTACATAAACACATTATTTTTGTGTTATGTATTATGTGTGTATTTTTTTAATTATTGCAGTGTTGGAGCTAGAAATCCACGCATTTCGCTGCACCTGCCATAACATTTTGTAAATCTGTGTACACGACCAACAAACTTTGATTTGATTTTAGGATTAGGTTTAAAGGGACAGGTACAGCATTTACACGGGCAAAGTGATAACTGAACAATGAGCTTTCAACCCATGGATGTTAAAAAGAGAACGAACAAAACTGAAATAATGAAAGCAACAAAAACAAAAGCAAACCCAGTCTTTGGAGACGGAGGACCCGTGGAAGTCCTTCGTTCAAAGCTTGTTGAATGCATGAACCGAAACAATCAGAAAACACCAAACAAAAACAACGTTAGGATACTGAAAACATGTTCTATTTTGGCATGTTAAAAAGGTAGACTCAGCGGCTAATGGGTGGGTCTGGTTTTGGAAAAACAGGGCCAGCTGTTACAAAGTGGCCTTGATGTTGCTTTGCTTCTCACTGAAACTGGCATTCTATGTTTTACAGCAAGGAAACATTGTTTCTGCCTTGTATAAAAGCTGTATAAACAGACAATGTAGCTAGCATAAACTGGGACTTAGGCCTACCAAATCTCCCTTTAAATGTGTGGCTGCTGCTCCTAGAGACCCACAGTATACACATGTTTTTCTCCAGCCAAGCCTCAACACAATTGATTCAAACTATTGAACTAATTATGATCTTGAATCTAGAATGGGGACTTCATCGCTAAGAGACAGTTGTCTACTAGTTGTCTCTTCTTCCTGGCTCAGGTGTATAAGGCTTGGATGGTAGAAAAGCAACATCAAATTGAGTTACGCCAAAATATGGCAATTCGTATTATTTTTCCTAAATGAATTATTGTTAAGTTACATCTCAAAGTCATGCATGCAATAAACATTGACCTGGTGCACACATATTTCTCTGTCCTCAGTTTGATTGAAGGCCTCAATCTGTATTTTTTCCCCTTGTGACTGATTGCTTATGAAAGAGAGAAGGTATAACACATGGTCAAGATGAGCTAGGTACTAGTTTAAAGCAATTGTTACAAAGAATGAATGTACAGGCTACATGTATGAGAATATTACATGCATTTGCTTATCTACCTTATTAAGCTTGAAGACGATATATCACTTAGAAAAGTGTCATGAGTGAGTGCACCACAAACATCGTTCCAGGGTATTTATTGAGGAATCCTCCTCCCAATACATCCTCTTCAAACACCATGGTTAGGGGAAGGGTATCCATCTGCAAAAGTTACATTTTTGCTTTGATGTCAAGTCAGTTCATACTGTTGCCACAGATAGAACAATAAGCTAGATATTTCACCGGATGTGTACATGAGAAGCATCCGGTTGGCATTTCCACTCACTCCCAAATATGGTGATGAAAGGAAGCCCTGTAGCTGTTAGTGGGAGAAGATAGATTTTGGTCAACATTCTGCTAATTTTCTCAATACAGTTTTCTGTTTACAAAATTAGAATCTGTCACAAACAGAGTGGACTAAGTTTTGTAGACTAAAAAATTGCATTCTTTAGAAGGAGTACAAGGGCAAATTGAGGTGTTGCGCGCGCGCACACACACACACACACACACACACACACACACACACACACACACACACACACACACACACACACACGTCATAGAGTAGCCGTTGACTAACGGAAATATGCAAATACATGCTAAAAGCGCCAATAGGATCTCGCTAGCTCGCGCTTGGCTCTGTCAACACCCTTGCTTGTTCTGTCCACTATGATTAATTTTCTCCCATTGGAAAAGACAGGCTGTGGCCTACCTTGGGTTAGTTATAAAAAATCTTTGCTGTTGCTACCATGTGGTGCTAACTAGCTAACATGCAACTGAACAGTGACGCTAGCATATTGATATGCATATTATTGGTATTAGCTAAAAGACAGCAAAGTATTCACCTAAAAATATACATGTTTAGGCAAATCATTAGTTAGCTAGATAGCTATCACATCAATTGTGCAAAATATGATAGCTAATGTTAGCCAGCTAACTAAGCGCTAGCCACTAGCTGACAGACTGAAACTGATACAGCAACAAAATATGTTTCACTCTTTCCCATAAAACATGACATTGCTAACCAGTCATCAATTAACTAACACAATTTGAAAGTTGATTAGGAAGTTTCATTAACAAGATAGACACTCACTTGACAACTTCGGTTGGTAGCTAGATAACTTTGTTTCCATTTTCCAACAGATTTTTCTTCTCCCATTGACTGGTCATCTACAGTTACTGGTCTTGGAACTCATGTGTTCACCAAAAACAACTTCTGTTTGTAACTACTAGTGGCAATAAATATTGTTGCCAGATTAAAATGGAATCTTGAGGGAATTGTTTGCCAGAAAAGAAAAAAACCTCTGGCGAACTTGCCACTAGTGGCAATACATATTATTGTTGCCAAAGGTTTTCCACAGATACATCACTAGTGGCAATACATATTATTGTTGCCAAAGGTTTTCCACAGATACATCACTAGTGGCACACTTCTGGCACTATTTTGTGGCACACTATAGATGGGTTAGCTGACAATGTAGCTGACAATATCGCGAAAAAGATGTGCACACTTCCATGGGTGATTCTGGATGGCCAAATAGCTATCAACAATTACAAAATGCTGCCATGTGGGGAATTGAAGGTGGCTCATTTCAGCCAATTTCATCTTGTTCTTGATACCATGTCTTGTTTTGAGGTGTTTTGACTGATGTCACGTCTATCCTAATAGGGCTATAATTCACTAGCTAGCTAACCAACAACTGTACCGATGTATTTGAGACAAAAAGTGCTCATTGTGCCAATTTATTTATATGTTTTCAATAAACATTGGAGACAGTTGTTGTCAACAATATAAGCCAACCCTGTCTGTTTTGCCCCATAGTTGCGCACGTGTCGGTTTTGTTGTTAAACAACCGATCCATCTATTTAGTATGCAGCAAATTTGCCACAAACGTGCAGGAAGTTTGCCGCAACAAATAGGTTTTTGTAAACTCCTTTTGCTGAAATGGCCGGTCAGTGGTTTACAAGAGATAGGGGGATGAGTTTTGTGTGACAGTCACTGACATTTGGGGCCTTGATTTATAAGCATTTCTTTTTGTTTTATTACATTTTGTATCACTCAATTCATAAATAGGAACAATACATGGATCAGAAACACAATTAGTACATCACTCCCTCTCTCTTCCTCTATCTCCCTCATTCTCCAACCCCCACCGGGGTCGTCCAAAATGGAGACGAAAAACAGCAGAGTTTTTCCCCGGTAGTAGCCCCCGACGCCCCCCCTCCATCCCCCGCACCTCTCCTCTCTCCCTACCAAAACAGATGGCGTTTTATGCTGAGCACAATAAGGACTATTCAGCATAAGCCGGGCGAGCCCTCCCCACCTGCGCTCGGCTCCCAATCACAACCTAATGAACACATTGGGAGCAGTCTACTCCAAATTACGCCCAGTAGGCTACGGGCCCACAGGTAACCCCCCTGCCCCATCTCCTAGTCCTCCCTCTCCCCCTCGCCAGTCTCCCTGAAAACCCACCCCAAACCTCTGCCCCATGCGGCACCCAGCCCCTACACACTGGTGCTTAATCAAATCAGGATTTCTTTATCTCCCCGTCAGCATTCCAACACAACACTGTGAGCTGGAAAGTGCAGCAACAAGCGTATATGTTACATGTGAGGAGATGCAGATCGACAGGCTCTTGTGTTCGTACAGAACTGAAGGGACTCTAGCGTTCATACCAGGTTTAGGGTGTTTCTTTGTTGTGGTAGAGACTTATATGTATAGTTTATGTTACTATCCATAATAAATTCTGTTTTATTTGAGTTGCTCTCACCTGTGCACAAACTCCTATACACACACTCCCTGAGTGGGCACCTGAGGCCTTTACTAAGGACATAGGATGTGAGATTGAGAGATAACGACATCAGGCATATCCATTTCCCCTTTTTGCCTGTTTTCTTTGCTACTAAGGACATCACTAATGGGTTGCAGTAGGCTCTTTAGCACATTCAACTGCATGTACAGTTACTGTACTTGTGTTTGTGTACACAGCATCTGTGAGCAAAGGGAGGGGTTAGTTATATATATATACTCAGTGCTCGACAACAGCATTGTGCCGTGGACCAAAAATACCCTGACATACCAAAACACCTCCCAACAGCCCCCTGTGGCAAAATGGTGAGTCCAGGGCACCCACGATTCCCTTCCTCACCTTGTCCCATCAATCGCCCCTGGTTCTCAGGGACCTCGGGCCAACAACCACCCCCATCCGCCCCCGTGTCTGTCCATCACAGGGCCTGACAGGTCCCCATGTCCCCCTGGCCAAATCTACACCTCAATCGGCCCGGGGCTGGTGGACCAAGCCTGGTCAAAGCCTGGTCCTTCTGCCGCATGTCAAAAAGCAGCCAGGAGCCACAGAGGAAGTGCAAATATCCTCTCTCCATCCTAATGGCCTTGCTTCAGATGGATGCGCCCATGACAATAGGACCCCGTGCCTGTGGTTTTTGTCAGCGGGCAACAGAGGCCACCTCAATGACTCTGCATAATTATGCATGTAGCCAGAGGACCATTGACATGTTAAAAAGCAACCGACAGTTGCTATGATAATTGATTTGGGCCCATTCCGAAACAGAGGGCCTTCTTGTCTTAACATGTCTTAAGGGCCACTATGAAGGGCATCCGGCAGGATTTATAATAAGATTCAGGAGGGTATCTTTTCTCTGCCTGTTCATCCTTTAACTTAGGGTCACCTCTTGTAGATTGACAGGCAGCTTGTAGGTAGTTTTACGCCAGTGGAGGTAAATGAGCTTGAGGTAGATGAGACTGTAGTAGATTATCCAGAAACATTTCCAACGCCTTTTATTATCATCCGATCTCTATGAAACCAGACCTTTTCCAGAAGACAGTCAGAGAGGTTTGACGTTTGAACTCACCACTCCCAACAAGACCATAGACAAGCAGCCTGCCTCCACCGCTGGGCTGTGTGAGTAATATCACACCTGCCATCAGGGACCACTGTGACTTGTTTAACCAAACATCAGCATCAATGGCATTCCTCCGGATCCTGCAGGCCTTTTGATTGGGATGTTTGGTTACGTCACGGGACGTCCCTGCTCCCTCTCTGCTCCTTCTGCTTCCATAGTGTCTCATTGAGACTGGTCACTTCTTGTGTCCAGCTGCACTGTGTTTGGTCAGTAATGTAAAACCAGGAAGCCTTTGAAACCTAATGAAAGCCTCTTCGGGAGGAGGTTGGAGGTTCATCGTTATTAGGAGACTCAAAGGGTATCCCCCTGACTTCCTGGGGCAGGTCACTGACATCCTGGTCTCTTCTCTACAGCTGGAGGTTGTGCTGAGTGTGTTTAAGAGAGTGTGCGTGTCAGTGAGTGTGTGTCAGTTATTGTGTGTATGTCGGTTAGATTGTGTGTGAGTTCTAGTGTGTATGTCGGTTAGATTGTGTGTCAGTTCTAGTGTGTGTGTCGGTTAGATTGTGTGTCAGTTCTAGTGTGTGTGTAAGTTCTAGCTTGTGTGTCAGTTCTAGTGTGTATGTCGGTTAGATTGTGTGTTAGTTCTAGTGTGTATGTCGGTTAGATTGTGTGTCAGTTCTAGTGTGTGTGTCAGTTCTAGTGTGTGTGTCGGTTAGATTGTGTGTCAGTTCAGGTGTGTGTGTCAGTTCTAGTGTGTGTGTCGGTTAGATTGTGTGTCAGTTCTAGTGTGTATGTCGGTTAGAGTGTGTATCAGTTCTAGTGTGTATGTCGGTTAGATTGTGTGTCAGTTCTAGTGTGTATGTCGGTTAGAGTGTGTGTCAGTTCTAGTGTGTATGTCGGTTAGAGTGTGTATCAGTTCTAGTGTGTATGTCGGTTAGATTGTGTGTCAGTTCTAATGTGTATGTCGGTTAGAGTGTGTGTCAGTTCTAGTGTGTGTGTCAGTTCTAGTGTGTGTGTCGGTTAGATTGTGTGTCAGTTCTAGTGTGTATGTCGGTTAGATTGTGTGTCAGTTCTAGTCTGTATGTCGGTTAGATTGTGTGTCAGTTCTAGTCTGTATATCAGTTGGATTGTGTGTCAGTTCTAGTGTGTATGTCGGTTAGATTGTGTGTCAGTTCTAGTCTGTATATCAGTTGGATTGTGTGTCAGTTCTAGTGTGTATGTCGGTTAGATTGTGTGTCAGTTCTAGTCTGTATGTCGGTTAGATTGTGTGTCAGTTCTAGTGTGTATGTCGGTTAGATTGTGTGTCAGTTCTAGTGTGTGTGTCAGTTAGATTGTGTGTCAGTTCTAGTCTGTATATCAGTTGGATTGTGTGTCAGTTCTAGTCTGTATATCAGTTGGATTGTGTGTCAGTTCTAGTGTGTATGTCGGTTAGATTGTGTGTCAGTTCTAGTGTGTGTGTCAGTTAGATTGTGTGTCAGTTCTAGTCTGTATATCAGTTGGATTGTGTGTCAGTTCTAGTCTGTATATCAGTTGGATTGTGTGTCAGTTCTAGTGTGTATGTCAGTTAGATTGTGTGTCAGTTCTAGTGTGTGTATCAGTTAGATTGTGTGTCAGTTCTAGTCTGTATATCAGTTGGATTGTGTGTGAGTTCTAGTCTGTATATCAGTTGGATTGTGTGTCAGTTCTAGTGTGTATGTCGGTTAGATTGTGTGTCAGTTCTAGTCTGTATATCAGTTGGATTGTGTGTCAGTTCTAGTCTGTATATCAGTTGGATTGTGTGTCAGTTCTAGTGTGTGTGTCGGTTAGATTGTGTGTCAGTTCTGGTGTGTGTGTCAGTTCTAGTGTGTGTGTCGGTTAGATTGTGTGTCAGTTCTAGTGTGTATGTCGGTTAGAGTGTGTATCAGTTCTAGTGTGTATGTCGGTTAGATTGTGTGTCAGTTCTAGTGTGTATGTCGGTTAGAGTGTGTGTCAGTTCTAGTGTGTATGTCGGTTAGAGTGTGTATCAGTTCTAGTGTGTATGTCGGTTAGATTGTGTGTCAGTTCTAGTGTGTATGTCGGTTAGAGTGTGTGTCAGTTCTAGTGTGTGTGTCAGTTCTAGTGTGTGTGTCGGTTAGATTGTGTGTCAGTTCTAGTGTGTATGTCGGTTAGATTGTGTGTCAGTTCTAGTCTGTATGTCGGTTAGATTGTGTGTCAGTTCTAGTCTGTATATCAGTTGGATTGTGTGTCAGTTCTAGTGTGTATGTCGGTTAGATTGTGTGTCAGTTCTAGTCTGTATATCAGTTGGATTGTGTGTCAGTTCTAGTGTGTATGTCGGTTAGATTGTGTGTCAGTTCTAGTCTGTATGTCGGTTAGATTGTGTGTCAGTTCTAGTGTGTATGTCGGTTAGATTGTGTGTCAGTTCTAGTCTGTATGTTGGTTAGATTGTGTGTCAGTTCTAGTCTGTATATCAGTTGGATTGTGTGTCAGTTCTAGTCTGTATATCAGTTGGATTGTGTGTCAGTTCTAGTGTGCATGTCGGTTAGATTGTGTGTGAGTTCTAGTGTGTATGTCGGTTAGATTGTGTGTCAGTTCTAGTGTGTATGTCGGTTAGAGTGTGTCAGTTCTAGTCTGTATGTCGGTTAGATTGTGTGTCAGTTCTAGTCTGTATGTCGGTTAGACTGTGTGTCAGTTCTAGTGTGTATGTCGGTTAGATTGTGTGTCAGTTCTAGTCTGTATGTCGGTTAGATTGTGTGTCAGTTCTAGTGTGTACGTCGGTTAGATTGTGTGTCAGTTCTAGTGTGTGTGTCAGTTCTAGTGTGTATGTCAGTTAGATTGTGTGTCAGTTCTAGTGTGTGTGTCAGTTAGATTGTGTGTCAGTTCTAGTCTGTATATCAGTTGGATTGTGTGTGAGTTCTAGTCTGTATATCAGTTGGATTGTGTGTCAGTTCTAGTGTGTATGTCGGTTAGATTGTGTGTCAGTTCTAGTCTGTATATCAGTTGGATTGTGTTTCAGTTCTAGTCTGTATATCAGTTGGATTGTGTGTCAGTTTTAGTCTGTATATCAGTTGGATTGTGTTTCAGTTCTAGTCTGTCTATCAGTTGGATTGTGTGTCAGTTTTAGTCTGTATATCAGTTGGATTGTGTGTCAGTTTTAGTCTGTATATCAGTTAGATTGTGTTTCAGTTCTAGTCTGTATATCAGTTGGATTGTGTGTCAGTTCTAGTCTGTATATCAGTTGGATTGTGTGTCAGTTCTAGCCTGAATATCAGTTGGATTGTGTGTCAGTTCTAGTGTGTATGTCGGTTAGATTGTGTGTCAGTTCTAGTCTGTATATCAGTTGGATTGTGTGTCAGTTCTAGTCTGTAGGCGAAAAGTTAAGAGTGTGTCTCAGTGATGTCTATCATCAGTATACCTATCTGTGGCCTACTGAGCTCCCCTCTCCTAAAGGGCTCATTCAAACCAGCCCGAACATGAGGTGTGTGCTCTGTCACATGAATGTTTACATTTCGTTCAGAACTGTGCCAAGCAGTAGACAGAAGAGAGGAAGGATTACATAGACCACTCTAGCAGAGCGTTTATGCGGTGTTTGCACGTATAATTACGATGCTGTTGTATTTGTCATAAAAATCAGGGGGGGGGTCGGTGTTGCAGGAAATGTAGCAGGAGCCAATGTAGCCTTTTTCACTTTGAACAGCGGAAAATTAAATCTTGTCACAACCTCACAATGTTGTTTTGACATCATTCCAACATTTATGGATTTTCCTATGTGTGGTGAGATGGTTGTGTAAAAGCTGTAAGTGGTTCACCTGGTGTTCGTTTGGGGAACAAAGGTTGCAATGTTTGCACAATGCAGATTACCTTCAGGGAGGTCTAGCTTCCAGTGCTAATTCATGAGAACCATCTTGTGTTGCTACCTACCGTAAAATATACCTAGCTTCTAATGGGTCCTTATTCTGATGGAAATGACCTGTCTAAGAGTCAATATTTAATCCATTCATCAAACTGTATTTCTATAACTGGTTTTGGAAGAGGTTTTGTTTTACTATAACCTGTTCATCAAATGTTCTGTCCTTTAACAATAGACTATTTAGACAATGACTCATCAGCAGTACTTCCTAGGAGGGAACAGCCAAGTGGCCTACCAGTCTGTCTAACTATTTGTCTAACTATCTGTCTAACTATCTATCCATCCATCCATCCATCCATTCATCATCCATCCATCCCATGGTACACATTTGACAAACCATACTGACCCAGATATCACAAAGAGAGAGAGAGAGAGAGAGAGAGAGTGAGAGAAAGAGAGAGAACGTATGGAACAGATGTGTATTCATGCACGTAAGTACCAAGGACAAAAACATTAAACTCTCAGTAGCCTTTCCTAGCCTGCGTGTGAGTGTCCTACAACATTAGTACTACTCTGTTAACAGACTCTACGTGGAGAATTAACTCACAGATATTCATTGGTTTATGATTGACCACCTGTTTTTTTTAGGATGTCCCCCACTTCACCATTTTAGGTCAATCAGCATTGTATTAGGGACGAACTTGATTTAACATCTGAGGGACCGCGAAGGATACCAAATGTTACAAGACATTGCTGCTCAGATAAGTCAGCTATGTCAGTGACATCCCTGGTCCTTGCGGAGCCCCCCTTTTATCTATGGAGATGAGAGTGGGGTGCCCTGGCGGTGGTGGCCACCCCTCCTGTCACCTTCGTCCCACCGGGTGGCAGCCTGATGCCTATGTTTCTATGCTAATGGATATGCCTGGTGGTCTCAGCACTCTCCTTTATCTTATCGCTCTCTCTCTTTATCTTATCTCTTTCCTCCGCCTCTGTCCTCTGCCTCAGTCACAGGAGGCTGCTGAGGGGAGGGCGGCTCATCATAATATCTGGAATGGAATGGCATCAAACACATGGAAACACATGTGTTTGATGAATTCGATACCATTCCATTAATTCCGTTCCAGCCATTGCTGAGAGCCCGTCCTCCCCAATTAAGGTGCCACCAACCTCCTGTGGCCTCAGTGCATACCTGGCATGCCTTATGCTCTGGCTGCTCTAGCCCTCTCACCTGACTCTCTGTCTCTCACCTTCACGTGCTGCCATCACACTAGCTCTGTGAATGCCTTGCATATGTTCTCTGTATTTCTGGCACACATTTATTTCCTATTTTCTGTGAATCTCTAAATCTGTGGTTAAAACTGTACCATGGTTTGAATGTCATGCCATGGTGTGTTGGCCAGCAGCCATAGATAGTGCTAAACATGGCCCGATCATTAAAACCCAAATTCAGAGATATCTATTTATACTCTTTCTATAGATGAAGAGATGGCCTTGTTGCTACAGCTCACCACTGGTAAACTCTATCCCCAGAGCGTGATTGTGTGAGTGTGAATTAACCCAAACCCAGCAGAGGAATTAAAGGAATACAAAGTTGTTGTGACCCCAACATTATTTCAGTCCAGAATGGGACCGATCAGACAGTATAAATCCGTGCTGACTTAACCCCCCGACCCCCCGTTCTCCCCCTTAGCCTCTTTGTCTCCATTGAGCCCTACCTCCCCAGGGTGATTATTTCTTATCATGTACTTATTTGTTTAATCCACCCCTCCCCCTACAGCACTTGGCGGGCCCACTCCCCATACACTGGCTGTCTGGTGGTAGGAGCCCCTCTCTCTCCCCCTCCTCGTCCTTATACAGTCCCCATGATGTCCCTAGCCCTAGCCTCAGCCCTAGTCCCAGCCCGAACCACAGCCCCAGCCCTAGCCTCAGCCCTAGTCCCAGGCCGAACCACAGTCCCTGCCCGAACCACAGCCCCAGCCCTAATCCCAGCCTTAACCCCAACCATAGCCCCAGCCCTAACCCTAACCCCAGCGACAATAGGTGGATGTTCACTCCGCAGCCTCTGAACCCCATCGGGGGGGGGGGGATTCCTTCTCCCCCTCTCCACCCCCAGTACCCCTCCCTCTTGCATGTGGCCACCACTAGTGAGCCTGTATGCAACCCATAAATAATGGATGCATTAGCATGCATGAATATCTTTTTAGAAGAGGGGGATGCCTTAATTCATTATTAATCCCCTCAGAGGAAAACAGGGCTGTTGCTGCCTGGACTTGGCTAGGCTAGGCCCCTACTAAACCCCGATTTAGGGTCTCTGTCTATGGCTCGTCTGTACACTATCATACTCCCCCACCCTTCCCGAAATCACTGTCCCTCCCCACCCAGATCAAGTCCCCCTCCACCCCCCTTCATCAAGCCTCAATCTTTCCCAAAACACATCTGGAAGGGGGGATAATCTGCTATAATTTTTGAGGGGGGCGAGGGGCTGATCCTGGTGGGGTGACCACTCCCTAACAGTATCAAGGCTGGAGCTCTGACCGTCAATGGTTGCATTTTTTCTATTTGTATTTAAACAAAACAGGTATGGTCCATTATGTCCCTTAAATAACGTCCACTGGTGGAGACAAACCAAACCATGTCTCTGTATTTTCTGGTTGTGTTTTTTTTGAAGGTTGAACAGCCATAGAGCTATTGACTTTGAAGTTGCCATCAGCACCATTTGGCGGGGGGCGGGGTAGGATTGCGGGGGGGGGGGGGGGGGGGGGGGTAGGAGAAGTGGGTTGGACGGATGACAAATACAATTCTGATCGCAGAGCGTAAAGTCATTTATGGTGGGGGGTTGTCGAGGGGTTATGTGGTTTCGTGTTATTTTTAGAACTGGAACAGTGGGCATTGAGGAAAGCTGTTGCAATTTCATCAAGCACATTGTAAATCCAGGGTTGAGTATTTAGTTGGTTTAGTACTGTAAAGAACATGTGTTACAGGAAGATAAAGATGCTCTACGCTGGCAATTTACAAATGTGTTTGTACAGGATGTCTGCATGCGTGTGGGTTGTGTGTGTGAGTGTGTGTGTGGGGGGGGGGGGGGGGCATGGTTCGGTGCTACTGGCTCTAGTCTAGACGTGTGTGTGTCAGAGTGTGTGTGTGTGTGTGTGTACGTGCTACACCCCGTCCCTCTCTCCCACCACTAGGTCGCACTGCCTGCCTCACAGCATTCGCTCCTGCCTGACTCCAGCCTCCTGGCTCACACCAGCCAATCACCGCCCTCAAAAGCATTGCCACGCTGCAGCCTCCACCAATCACAAATCACTATAGAACGCACACAGATACACATGCAGTGTCTAGTTTACGTCTACACACCCCTTTGCTGCCTTAAAATGTAATCTACAGATCTACACAACCTACTCCACATTTTTAATGATGGAACATTTTCCAAATTAATTTTAAAAAATGAAGATGTCTTGTTAAAACTTGGTGGAGTCACCTTTGGGACCGATTACAGCTTTGAATAATTTTGAATACGATTCTACAAACATTGCACAACTCTTAGGGCAACATATATTCACTGAGTTTGTCAAAATTGCTCAAGCTATATACATTTGGTTGGGAGTCATTGATGGACAGCAATACTCAAATCTTGGCTCTGATTTCAAGCAAATTTAATTCAGGACTGAGACTGGACCACTCAGGAACAGTTAACACCTATCTGAAAGCCATTCTGGTGTGTCTTTGGCTTTAAAATGTGTGTAACTGTCCTGCTCAAAAATACAACTATCACAGGGTTTTCCTCTAGATTTTTACCTGGGCTTTGCTCCTTTCATATTTATTTTGACCCTGACAATCTCCCCATTCCCTGTTGGTGACAAGCATACACATAACATAATGCTGCCACCACAATATTTGAAAACACAGAGAGTTTCACTTTGTATTGTGTTGTATTAGATTTGACCAAAACCTAGCATTTTTAATTTAGGCCAAAAAGTTAATTTATTTGTCGTGTTGTCTTGCAGTATAACTTAACGGCCTTGTTGCAAACAGAATGGATGATTTCAAGTCGATTATTTTAACACAGGCTTCCTTCTTTTTTTGACTTTGTCATACAGGCCAGTAATGTGGAGCGAATGCAATGTTGTTGATCCTCTGTATTTTCAAGCATTGTGGTGGCAACATCATGTTATGGGTATTCTTGTCCCCGGGAGGGACTGGGGAGTTTGTAATGATCAAAATAAATATGAAAGGAGCAAAGCTCAAGTAAGAAGTTAGAGGGAAATCCGCCGTAGCCTTAACCCTGGGATAGAGTTTTATTTTACAGCGGGATAATTGTATACATTTTAATGCCAAAGACACATGAGAATGGCTTTCCAATAGGTGTTGAGTGTTACTAAATGATCCAGTCTCAGTCCTGACTTTAATCTGCTTGAAAATTTAGAGACAAGGTTTAAATTTTGCTGTCCATCAATGACTCCCAACAAAATGTTTTGATCTTAAGCAATTCATTTGTTTGTTTGTTGATATGTTGCCCTAAGAGTGCAAGGTTGGTAGACTCTTATTCAAAATGATTCACAGCTTTAATGGCTGCCAAATGTGCTCCCACCAATTGTTAACTCTGCGGTGTCAAGATATATGCAATCAATACATCTTCATTTCTTTATTACTTTGGAAATGTTTCTATATTTTTTCATGAACTTTCAAAATGGGGGAGCAGGTTGTGTAAATCGGTAGGGGAAAAAAATCTTTAAATTAGATTGAATTTGAAGGCAGCTAATGTGACGACTGTGTAAAGGGTTTGTTGACTTTCACTGGAGACTGTACTTACACACACAGATGCACACACACTGGATATTTGCTTGCTTTAGTCACATAGATATTAATGTACATAATCCTGTTTGCTTGAACCACCATGTAACATAAATAGAACTGACCCAGATAATAATGTCAAACTTGATCCATGGCTTCATTCCTGCTTGTGTTTCTAACAATCATATTTTTTGTCCTTGCAAAAGTATTTGGCCATAGGTTCCCAGTAACAGAGATAAAAATGAAATATTTGCCAAGTATTCGCCAGATAAAAGTTTTAAAAAATTCCTCTCTGTCTGTCAAGATATGAATACAGAAAAAGACACATAAGAATATGTATCATTTATGGTAAGAGAAGGATAACAGATGTAAACCAACTGTAAAAGTAATAGAAGCCAGTTGAAACCAAATTAACCGGAGAGAGTGTGCTCTTACCATAAAAGTTTATTTTTTGCTTATTACTGTATTATACCGAGCTATATCTTCTATACTCACCAAGGTTGTAGTGAGCCCCAGTTGTAAGCTGTGCTGTTGGCTGGGGTACAACGGGACGGCGGGCAATCGTAGGGGGCTGTTTTGTGACACAGAGAGAGAGTGAGAGAGAAAGAGAGGGCCTAGGTTCTGGAATGTTCCCGGCCAAATGTTTGGGTCCTGGGTCTCCATGCTACAGCGCAGGGCCAGTGGGCCTGGTGGCAGGCGGCTGCAGGCACCACACTGTGCAGCTGAACTCCAGTCAACCCCGCCGAATACCTCCGCCTGGGCAGGAAATGGAAATATTGTGCAGCATTGGCATGCCGATGGTCAATCTATCACAGGGCCGGCAAAGGGACGGCCCATAAGGGGAGGCGCTCTGTAGATCAGAGATGGGCCGCTGGGATAGGGTTCAAAGGTAAACAGGAGAAACTTGAGCTAAAGAAAGAGGATCTGGCTCCTTGCAGGGGGCCACGCCCAAACCAACCACCATCACCCAGACCTGGCTCACCCCTCGCCCCTGCCACCCAACAGGGGCTCCCCTCTACCCCCCTAAAAGTGTCCAATCTCCTGTTTCTACAAGCCAGCCCTGTCTCCAACATGTTAGCTATGAAAAATGGCTCTTTTTAAAGGCATACTTCCGCTGAGAGGGTCTAAGTTCTAAACCGTGTTGCTCTAGTCTGTTGAAGGCTGAATTCAAGTGTGCCTCTTAACAATTATCACACTGTGTAACACTTTGCAACTCTACAAGGGTGAAAACAGGTCAGGGATTTGTTAGGGAATTGAATCAGACACTATGGACAAGACTTGGTCTGTACAATGTAACAAGTGTCTCTTTTTCTCCATCAACTGCTGCTTTCCGTTTCTCAGTAAACTATTAATTTAAAGCCACCCAGCTGCTCACTAGCCTATATCCTCTGGATAAAAAAAATGTACGTTAAAACAGTATCTGACAATGCAGCAGCTCATATTGCATAATAGCTTACGCCTCAACGTATAAATGCGCACATCGTACCAGGAAATGAAAAGTCGACTGCGGATCTGCAAGGGATAGGATGGTAGTGGATCAGATGATTATATAAAAGTATAATGTGCCCGTGTCACCAACGGATGATCGAGATGGTATGTCCGGTATCACTTTAAATGTTCACAACTCTCAGGATGGCGTATTTCTGCCTGCCGCTTATTTCCTGCTTGACCTTGTGAACTCGTCCGTGTGACCCGGAAAAATCACTTCCAATTCTCATCTTTTATTTTGATATGCCTGGGCTTGTTATGTATTACCCAGACAGGATGTGACATCACCGGGTCCAAACGTCAGGACGGGCTACCTAGGATGTCCAGAACCCGTGCTGCTGGAGGATGCTTCCTCGCAGCGGGGTCCAGACAAGTGATGCTCGCTGGAGGATGTAGGAGTGAACCAAGCAGGCGAGACAGAGGCACAGGAGACTGAGTGAGTCGCGTGCTGACTGAGCGCTTTTTAAAACCGGTCTACTTTCATCCACGCACAAGTTCAGATGCTATGCCACACTTTCCCCCTCTGTCTCACGCCGGTGATGCAGTAAACGAGAGGTGTTATGGAGACAAATAACGTACATGATGCCGCACTCTTTTGAGCCACGGACAGGGCTGTAATGTAAAGGGCGACAATATATGTACAGCAATTAGATCGAAAGTGAACATTATCTATGTAACGATCTCAGCTTGAATGGCAGGTGCAATAGGCAGAAAACAGAGGGGGGAGACGAGACTCAGAACAGCTGAATAGCTTACCTAACTGTTTCGATTGTACTATAAATGTTATTGCGCATGTTGGAGCGATATTATGTGTTTTAAAAACGAAAATGTTTTCATATAAGATATTGTCTTGAAACCCTAAGGTTGCCAGATGAATTTACGAACTAGTGATAGGAAAATAAACACCCCGTGTTGGGATGAGTTGGTGCATCTCCTCCTCCGCGGGACAGCAGGACGCTCTGAGCCCGATTCTTTCGTGCGTCTAGGCTCAAATTACTGCATTCAGTCACGTGGTGTTTGTTATTGTCCGCCCTCTTTCAACTGAGGTAGGCTTCTGTAGTGTGTGGGGGGAGCTGTTTATTTCATAACACTCTAGTGGAATATTCGGATGTACTGCTGCACAAATCTATCAGGACACGAATTTGATTGGATAATGAAGTGATATGCAGATCATATGAATACATTTTCTCCAAATAGGCCTAAATATTTCATAATTTGAAAGTATTTTGATTATTTATACGAATGTACCACTGGGCACTGACGTCAATTCAACATTTTGAATTGAAATTAAATGACGTGGAAACAACGTTCATTCAACCAGTGTGTGCCCAGTGGGTAGGCTATCCTATAAGAATTCCCTCATGATTTGCATGCATGGTATGGTATCCATTATTTAATTGAATATCTGGTATTTTATGGAATATTTTAACTAGGCTACTGATGCTGTGCGAATGGAGTAAACATGTCCATAACTGTACAATAATGCACATTGCCTCCTGCATACCACTGTATATGAATGTAGCCTATGTGTGTGATGCGTTCGTGCAGCGACCTATGGGATTAAGAGTGTGTATGACTCAAGCTGCTGTTGCCTGCTCGTCTGGAGTGATAGCTCTATTGTTCATGGCTTGCGTGTAGACAGGGTGCTTAATCTCCAGGTCGACTGTGGCAACTCGTGGCTCAGTTTGCCTATGAGCTAGGAGCCCAGGCTGCCTGCTATGCTGTAGAGTGAGGGGGGGGGGGGCAGCTGGGCCAGGCCGGGCTAAGAGAGGCTAAGGGAGGCTAAGGGTAACAGTAGTAACTAAGCGCCTGGCCCTAGCATGGCCTATGGGCCCAGCAGTAATTAGCCAGGCAGAGCCAGCGAGCAGGGCCATATATTCAGGCTGCTGAAAGGTCCCGGGAGGGGGGTCTATTGCCGGCCGACAGGTGCAAGAGGGAGGTAGGCGTCAGGAGCCAGGGGAATCGAAACTAGAGATGGGGGCGAAGAGGGTAGCGTCTGCGTCCCTGGGGTCAGATAGCTCCACATACCCCCTCCTCCCCGTCCCTTGGGGGTCCGAAGCGAAAGCAAGTTCAAGAGCTTCTTCCTGTCCAGCCACTTTGTGTGTGTGTGTGTGTTGGGGGGGGGGGGGGGGGGGGGGGGGGTGTGTCAGTAGGATGTGTTATTGTGTATTATAATCATCATCTGTCTTACTATATCTAGCTCAGTCAGGGCGAGGGGGTGGGGGGGATCAGGGTAGATCCACCATGTATTCATAGCATTCCATTACTCACCAAAACAAATGCTCCAGTCCTAATGATTACAATCATTTGACATGATTTCACACGTGCGATGATCTCACACTTTGTTCCAGTTCCATACATGATCAGGTTATTTTGTTCTTTGTTTTTATCCCCATTGAGTACATAACTTGAAGTTTGATGGTGAAGTTGAAAGGCTTATGAAGGCTACTCGTCTTGCTGGGGAAAAAGGTACTGTATTGTTGCTGTGCAGTTTTTTTCTTCTCCCTGGCTGTTCTGCTTGAACTCCCTAATCCTGGTTACAGCCATTACAAATCCTGCTGTCTTGACGTGAGACTCCAGACAGGAGACTGGCTCTGCAACTTGGTTTCATTTAGCATTCCTTAGGGGTTTATGGGCAGGTGTTTAAAATTACGGGCAGGATATTTATTGGGAACTTTAAAGGCATTTTTTTTGCTTACCTCTCAATTAGACAAACACACACACTTTACGCAAGTCGCGCGCATACTCACACACGTGCATGAGTGCACACGCACATACACACACAAACACACACATACACACTTTTTTTACTGTCTCAAGTAAAGAGAGAAAATCCCCTGACCCGCTCTCTCTCTCTTTCTCTATCTCTCTCTCTCTCTCTCTCTCTCTCTCTCTCTCTCTCTCTCACACCAGTACCTCTATTAGGCCAGGTCAGTATGTGATGTGGGTGGAAGGCAGGAAGAGATCTGTGACCTATAATTATGGGGGCTTAGCAGGAGCAGTGGCTCTTTGGCGCTTGGCTCAAATCAAGGTGCAGCCTGGAGTCTGGGGAGGCTGGGCGGCCACTGCCCCTCTGCAGCCCTCCATTCTGCAGCCTGGCTTGATTGCTGGCAGCTGGGTGAGCCATGTCAAGTGGCAGCCTGGGAAATGTGAAATCCCCTGATAAAGCGCAGAGCCCCTAAAAAGCCATGAATCTCTTGTAATGAGGAAAGTGATGGGGTTTGGGTGTGCTGAGCACGCAGGCAGCAGGGACTCACCACGCATGTGTGTTTTTGTGTGTGTGTGTGTGTTTGGGTGTATAGAAAGAAAGATATAAAGTGGAAGTTTAGTGTGTGCGTGTGTGTGCGCCCATGCATGTGTGGGTGTGTGTGTGAGAGAGAGGAAGTCAGAGTGTGTGTACTTACTTAAACTTCCCTTAGCTCCCTGTGGAGCATAAGGCCGCTACAAGTCCATACCATGTGTGTTTGTGTACGGGTGTGTTTGTGTGCGTGTGAAGGAGGAGGAGAAAGAGAGTGGAAGTCAGAGTGCACACGCTTGACTCCTCTAATCCTGGATTTGGAAGGATCCACACATTTCCAACAATGTAAATCCGGTAGTTAGGTCAGCACCGCCACTGAGGTAGAGCTCAAATCTTCTCGGCTCACCCTACAAGCCATGGAGACATAATCATACTACACTAAATACTGGTTATGCCTCTCATGGACTACCATGCCCCTTTCCTTTCTAAACGACGTTAATACCCATGTATACCCTCATTTCAAGTCCCACATTACAGTAAATACGCTAAATACAATAAGTAAATTCCTTCCTGAGAATAGTGGTATAATTCCTGATATTAATGCCGGCGTTCCGCTTTAGAATGATTCCAGAGCTGCTGTAGCAGTTAAACGCATTCCTGGTTTTATGGAGGTCATTATTCCTGTTTCTTAATCACCACCTCAGCTTTTATAACCTCCCTCAGCCTCAGTGTGTGGCTGGAGGGAAGGAACCACATGTGGGCACAAACCAGGAAACACAGGCCCACAAGAATAGGCCCTCTCTCCCCGCCTCCCAGATCAAACAGTCTGGGCTCTGTAAGCTCAGTGGGCTGAACACAATAGGCAAATGGCACAGCGAGAAGTGTTCTGCTGCATTTGATTGATGCCTATGAGAAGGTAAAGGGTACATTATTTTATATGATCCTGCTGGGGTTGTCAAAGAGAGATTGCGAGAGTATTATCGATGGATTTATGTGTAGAGAGCTGAATTCCCCACATACTGAAGGCTTCATAAGTCACCTTACTGAACATTTACCCTGGTCGTATTAGTTACATCTTCAGGCTAATAATATACACTACATGTCACATATAAGCGGTGAACATATGATTGGCCATTAAGATATAAGCGTAGGATGGAGTGATGATGATCGGACTGTAGTTTGATGGATGAGTGGAAAGAAAGAGAGCAGCAGCTCTACAGTAACAGGGGCAGACTTGTGGTAGGCCAGCTCCATCCATCACCCTCTGCTTACACCACTCTTTGTCCACCGACAACGGGGGAAAAGGTGGAGAGATGATTGAGGGGGGGTGATTAAGCTGAGAGGATGTTTGTGGGAGCGGTGACGGCCGTGGTGATTCCTCCATAAATCCCAGCTAGCCAGACTCTAACAGTCTATTTAAAGGGCATTAGCCTGTCCCTGGTTGAATAGGATCTATAATGTGTGAAGAGGCTTGTCTGCTCTGACCTGGTAGTAGGGGCTGATAGGGGCTCTTCTAGCAAACAGCTCTGCACTCTTAGCGACTAAATAAACCCTGCAGCCGGTTCGATGGGCGTCATGGGCGACATACGCTGTCAGGGGCCGACGTGCTTGATGCCATAATTCACGGGGCAACAGCCGTACTTGACGTTGAGGAGTGGGAATGCAGAGGTAGCGGGGGCCAGTGTTTTTAGGGGAGAGATACACCCCTCCGCTTGTTTACCCTGCTCATGAGGGTCCCCTGCCTGCTGCCAGGGCAATTATCACCTTGGAGGAATGTGGGACCTGCATGTTAAATTCCCCTTGACCCCCCCTGGGGGAGGAGGTAAGGGTGTTGGACCCATGTCGGGGGAGTGGGGTGGCTGGGTGGGAGAGGAGGACCAGGGATGGTGGTCCAGATCCAGGGGGGGGATTCCTAGATCTGTCAGTGCTTCTCTCCATCCTCCAGCTCCACATCAGCCCTCCAACCGACAAGGCAAACAGGATTTGCATCCATGGTGTATTTGCAATGCAAATGTTTTCCCTCCCTCCTCATTTTATTTGGAGACTCATCCCAGGGCAGTCCTCACACTGTGTACATAGAGGGTTTAGAGTGCACACAAGACCCAGACAAGAGAAAAGGCGAGAAGACATCTTGTTTAGCTGCCTCAGGTACCTAACTACCAGACTGAAGCGTTTGCTTGCTCTCCTCAGATATTAGCTATTATTATTATTTATTTTATGCTTTTTATTTATTTATTGTTATTTCACCTTTATTTAACCTGGTAGGCTAGTTGAGAACAAGTTCTCATTTAAAACTGCGACCTGGCCAAGATAAAGCAAAGCTGTGCGACACAAACAACAACACAGAGTTACACATGGAATAAACAAACATACAGTCAATAATACAATAGAAAATGTCTATATACAGTGTGTGCAAAGGAAGTAGGATAAGGGAGGTAAGGCAATGAATAGGCCATAGTGGCTAAATAAATTACAATGTAGCAATAAAACACTGGAGTGATAAATGTGCACAAGATGAGTGTGCAAGTAGAGATACTGGGTTGCAAAATAAATCAATCAAATAAATAATGGGCTATTTACAGATGGGCTATGTACAGGTACAGTGATCTGTGAGCTGTTCTGACAGCTGGTGCATAAAGCTAGTGAGGTAGATATGAGTCTCCAGCTTCAGTGATTTTTGCAGTTCGTTCCAGTCATTGGCAGCAGAGACCTGGAAGGAAAGGCGGCCAAAGGAGGAATTGGCTTTGGGGGTGACCAGTGTAATATACCTGTGGAGCGCGTGCTATGGGTGGGTGCTGCTATGGTGAGGGATAGACTGCATCCAATTTGCTGAGTAGAGTGTTGGAGGCTATTTTGTAAATGACATCGCCAAAGTCAAGGATCGGTAGGATAGTCAGTTTTACGAAGGTATGTTTGGCAGCATGAGTGAAGGATGCTTTGTTGCGAAATAGGAATCCGATTCTAGATTTAATTTTGGATTGGAGATGCTTAATGTGAGTCTGAAAGGAGAGTTTACAGTCTAACCAGACACCTAGGTATTTGTAGTTGTCCACATATTCTAAGTCAGAACCGTCCAGAGTAGTGATGCTGGACGGGCGGGCAGGTGTGGGCAGCGATCGGTTGAAGAGCATGCATTTAGTTTTACTTGCATTTAAGAGCAGTTGGAGGCCACGGAAGGAGAGTTGTATGGCATTGAAGCTCGTCTGGAGGTTAGATTTTCAGTGGTCTGATACTCCTTCCATTTCAATATTATCGCTTGCACAGTGCTCCTTGGGATGTTTAAAGCTTGGGAAATCTTTTTGTATCCAAATCCGGCTTTAAACTTCTTCACAGCAGTATCTCGGACCTGCCTGGTGTGTTCCTTGTTCTTCATGATGCTCTCTGCGCTTTTGACGGACCTCTGAGACTATCACAGTGCAGATGCATTTATACGGAGACTTGATTACACACAGGTTGATTGTATTTATCATCATTAGTCATTTAGGTCAACATTGGATCATTCAGAGATCCTCACTGAACTTCTGGAGAGAGTTTGCTGCACTGAAAGTAAAGGGGCTGAATAATTTTGCACGCCCAATTTTTCAGTTTTTGATTTGTTAAAAAAGTTTGAAATATCCAATAAATGTCGTTCCACTTCATGATTGTGTCCCACTTGTTGTTGATTCTTCACAAAAAAATACAGTTTTATATCTTTATGTTTGAAGCCTGAAATGTGGCAAAAGGTCGCAAAGTACAAGGGGGCCGAATACTTTCGCAAGGCACTGTATTTAATACCGACCTAAACATGGTCTTAGCGGTAACGCAGTTGGTAATGGCATTGATTTGAATAGCAGAGGCGCACACAGTAGCCTTATGCACATTACCAATGTTTTATTGAAATATCACGAGCAGGAAAACAGTCAAACCACATTCCCATTTTTTATTTATATTGGACATTATCTTTGTCCAGCTTCGGTAAAAGGTTTTGACTCATTATGTGCGATGTCCATTGGGTGAAAGGTGTCATGTCAGTGACAGTAGGGAGCCCGTTTAGGAACATCATGTTATTTAAAAAGGCTGCTTATTGTTTTTCTTCCACTTTTCCCTGTTGGACCTAACTGTCAAATCGCGATTCAGTACTGAATCCGCTTGTAGGCTTTATTTGCCTTTCAACGTGGCAATGTCACTGCTGGCCATATTCAACCTTTCAGCAGGGATATCTAAACTCAGCAAATTAAAAGAAACGTCCTCTCTGTCAACTGTGTTTATTTTCAGCAAACTTAACATGTGTAAATATTTGTATGAACATAACACGATTCAACAACTGAGACATAAACTGAACAAGTTCCACAGACATGTGACTAACAGAAATGGAATAATGTGTCCCTGAACAAAGGGGGGGTCAAAATCAAAAGTAAAAGTCAGTATCTGGTGTGGCCATCAGCTGCATTAAGTACTGCAGTGCATCTCCTCCTCGTGGACTGTACCAGATTTGCCAGTTCTTGCTGTGAGATGTTACCCTACTCTTATAACCAAGGCACCTGCAAGTTATACATTGAAATGTATTGCCCTGGCCACATCTGCAGCCTTCATGCCTCTTTGCAGCATGCCTAAGGCACGTTCACGCAGATGAGCAGGGACCCTGGGCATCTTTCTTTTGGTGTTTTTCAGAGTCAGTAGAAAGACCTCTTTAGTGTCCCAAGTTTTCATAACTGTGACTTTAATTGCCTACCATCTGTAAGCTGTTAGTGTCTTAACGACTGTTCCACAGGTGCATGTTCATTAATTGTTTATGGTTCATTGAACAAGCATGGGAAACAGTGTTTAAACCCTTTATAATGAAGATCTGTGAAGTTATTTGGAGTTTTAGGAATTATCTTTGAAAGACAGGGTCCTGAAAAAGGATGTTTCTTTTTTTGATGAGTTTATATACAGTACCAGTTAAAAGTTTGGACACACCTACTCATTCAAGGGTTATTCTTTATTTTGACTATTTTTCTACATTGTAGAATAATAGTGAAGACATCAAACGATGAAATAACACATATTTAATCATGTAGTAACCAAAAAAGTGTTTAACAAAGACACGGCGGTTGCAACCAAACATCTCACATTTGAACCAAAGGACAGATTTCCACCGGTCTAATGTCCATATGGCTCGTGTTTCTTGACCCAAGCAAGTCTCTTCTTATTATTGGTGTCCTTTAGTAGTGGTTTCTTTGCAGCAATTTGACAATGAAGGCCTGATTCACGCAGTCTCTTCTGAACATTTGATGTTGAGATGTGTCTGTTACTTGAATTCTGTGAAGCATTTATTTGGGCTGCAATTTCTGAGGCTGGTAACTTTAATGAACTTATCCTCTGCAGCAGAGGTAACTCTGGGTCTTCCTTTCCTGTGGCGGTCCTCATGAGAGTCCGTTTCATCATAGCGCTGGATGGTTTTTGCGACTTCACTTGAAGTTCTTGAAATTTTCCACATTGACTGCTTCATGTCTTAAAGTATTGATGGTCATTTTTCTTTGCTTATTTGAGCTGTTCTTGCCATAATATGGACTTGGTCTTTTACCAAATAGGGTTATCTTTTGTATACCACCCCGACCTTGTCACAAGGAGCCAGGTATCTTACCTTGGCTCCTTGCTGCAGTCGCATAACAGCCTGCCACGCAGTCTCCTCGTGGAGTGCAATGTAATCAGCCATAATCGGTGTTCAAAAAATGCAGATTACCGATTGTTATGAAAACTTGAAAATGGCCCTAACTAATCGGCCATTCTGATGAATCGGTCGACCTCTAACTGGTACTGTGTGTTTTGGGGGCAGTATAACGGTGAGTGGACACTTCCCCCTTTCTCTTTTTATTGGATATTTTTTCCAGCTCTTGTAAAAAAAGGTTTGGAAACCCTCTATAGTCTGTTGTTTTAGGTCTGATATTATGTGCCCATTATGGTACCTGTAACTGTATTTAGACGTTTAAAACAAGTTTATTTGTATTTTATTAGACTTTGATTGGATTTATTCACCTTTTTTTTCTTTTTTTTTTTGTCTTATCAATAGTGAATTTAATCTGGCCTATTGACAGTGTTGGGCATGTCCTTGGCTCAGACATAATACATTTTTATAGACATAGAGGCCTTTTTCAGTGTGATTGCTGTGTTTGAACAATATCTTTCCATATTGAAGCCATTAAATTACTCAGAACAATGTGGGTTGCAAACATGTTCAACAGAGTTACCTGATATGAAAATGGGGTCGCGGGAGAATTTCCAAAATCCTGGTAAAAAAAAAAATGACTGTCATAATATCATCTTTGTCTCTCAAAATCATTGTAATGTAAGGTTAACCTTAAAAATCGAGATGAAAATGATTCAAATCTAAAAGTTTCAACCAGAGAGCGCCCTTAGATTGTGGGAAAAGACGCACATGACCGCTGCACTTGAATAATTTCCATGGTGAATGGCTAAACCCTCTATGCTATGAAACCACACACTAATGCAGACTGATATTACCGGCCGCAATTGAAATGCTGAAAACAATGTGTGGGGTGGCAGAAACTCACATCAGTACCTTTGTCAGGGAACACTGTGAAACTAAGAATTGATGCTATAGCTCTGACTGATTGACTCAAAAACTCCCCACCTTATGCTCTCTAAATAGATGTTAGCTGAAGGCAGAGATGCCCATGCATTGACTTTTGTTTGCTAAATGTTGGGGGATGCTATTCACGATGACATATTGTTCTGCCTCTCGATTCCCGAGCATGAAACGGCACAGGCGATGTTCAGTGTGCTGTGTGGCTATATTGACAAAAAACTGATTACATGTGATCGAACGATGGGCTTTTGCACAGATGGGGCTCAATCTATCATGGGACGGCGGGCAGGCCTCTGCACTCTCGTTATGAATGTGTCTCCCTCGGTCATATGGACGCATTGTATAATACACCCACTGAGCTATAATGGATACACCGAGAGCAACTGGAAGCAGAAGAGCTGATCACAGAATTTGGAGATATGCAGCAGGTAACTTTGATTGTAAACTACACTACATGACCAAAGGTATGTGGACACCTGCTCGTGGAACATCTCATTCCAAAATCATGGCATTAATATGGAGTTGGTTTTCCCTTTGCTGCTATAACAGCCTCCACTCTTCTGGGAAGGCTTTCCATTAGATGTTGGAACATTGCTGTGGGGACTTCCTTCCCATTCAGCAACAAGAGCATTAGGGAAGTCAGGCACTGATTTGGGCGATTAGACCTGACTCGCAGTCAGCGTTCCAATTTATCCCATAGGTGTTTGATGGGGTTGAGGTCAGGGCTCTGTGCAGGCCAGTCAAGTTCTTCCACACCGATCTCAACAAACCATTTCTGTATGGACCTTGCTTTGTGCGCGGGGGCATTGTCATGCTGAAACAAGAAAGGGCCTTCCCCAAACTGTTGCCACAAAGTTGGAAGCACAGAATCGTCTAGAATATCATTGTATGCCGTAGCGTTAAGATTTCCCTTCACTGGAACTAAGGGGCCTAGCACGAACCATGAAAAACAGCCCCAGACCAATATTTCTCCTCCACCACACTTTACAGTTGGCACTATGCATTGGGGCAGGAAGTGTTCTATTGGTATCCAATGGTGAATTGTGATTCATCACTCCAGAGTCCAATGGCGGCGAGCTTTACACCACTCCAGCCGAAGCTTGGCATTGTGCATAGTGACATTAGGCTTGTGTGCGGCTTCTCGGCCATGGAAACCCATTTCATGAAGCTCCCAACGAACAGTTATTGTGCTGACGTTGCTTCCGGAGGCAGTTAACTGCCACTGAACAAGGCAGTTAACCCACTGTTCCTAGACCGTCATTGAAATTAGGAATTTGTTCTTAACTGACTTGCCTTGTAAAATAAATTACGTTGCCACGTTGAAAGTCACTGAGCTCTTCAGTAAAGCCATTTTACTGCCAATGTTTGTCTATGGAGATTGCATGGCTGTGTGCTTGGTTTTATACACCTGTCAGCAATGGGTGTGGTAGAACTAGCCAAATCCATCAATTTGAAGGGGTGTCCACATACTTTTCTATATATAGTGTATGTGGAGATATGGGATCAGAGCATGACAATGATCTATTTCACACCGAGGCTTGGTGGTTATTGAGTGGGAGTGTTGGAAAGATTTTTCGAATTGAGAGAGTAACTTGTCATTCGCAATTAATGTAAAAAACAGACTTTGTTGACTTTGTGTGTATCTCCTTGCCTATAAACGCTGCATTCAGAAAGTATTCAGACCCATTCCCTTTGTCCACATTTTGTTACTTTACACCCTTATTCTAAAATGTATTAAATAAAACATTTTCCTCATCAATCTACAGACAATACCCTTTAATGACAAAGCGAAAACAGGTTTTTGTAAATGTTTGCAAATGTATAAAAAATATAAAAAATAAATAACATATGTACATAAGTATTCAGACCCTTTGCTATGAGACTCAAAGTTGAGCTCAGTTGCATCTTGTTTCCATTGATCATCCTTGAGATGTTTCTACAACTTGATTGGAGTCCACCTGTGGTAAATCCAATTGATTGGACATGATTTGGAAA
Organism: Oncorhynchus mykiss; assembly: GCF_057628025.1. Classification (NCBI taxonomy): domain Eukaryota; kingdom Metazoa; phylum Chordata; class Actinopteri; order Salmoniformes; family Salmonidae; genus Oncorhynchus; species Oncorhynchus mykiss. The sequence goes on from NC_143035.1 coordinate 9,883,242, forward strand.
GGCACACAACTGTTAATATAAAGTCCCACAGTTGTCAGTGCATGTCAGAGCAAAAACCAAGCCATGAGATCAAAGGAATTGTCCTTAGAGCCTTGACACAGATCTGGGGAAGGGTATCAAAAAAATCTACAGCATTGAAGTTCCCCAAGAACACAGTGGAACCACCAAGACTCTTCCTAGAGCTGGCTGCCCGGCCAAACTGAGCAATCGGGGGAGAGGTGCTTTGGTCAGGGAGGTGACCATGAACTCAATGGTCATTCTGACAGAGCTCCAGAGTTCCTCTGTGGAGATGAGATGAGAGATGAGAGAACCACCCAGAAGGACAACCATCTCTGCAGCACTCCTCCAATCAGGCCTTTATGGTAGAGTGGCCAGATGGAAGCCACTCCTCTGTAAAAGGCACATGACAGCCCACTTGGAGTTTGCCAAAAGGCACCTAAAGGACTCTCAGACCATGAGAAACAAGATTCTCTGGTCTGATGAAACCAAGATTAAACTCTTTGAATGCCATGAGTCACGTCTGGAGAAAACTTGGCACCATCCCTACGGTGAAGCATGGTGGTGGCAGCATGTGTGGATGTTTTTCAGGGGCAGGGACTGGGAGACTAGTCAGGATCGAGGTAGAAATGAACGGAGCAAAGTACAGAGAGACCTTGATGAGAACTTGCTCCAGAGCATTAATGACCTCAGACTGGGGGTGAAGGTTCACCTTCCAACAGGACAACGACCCTAAGCACACAGGCTGTAATGTAACAAAATGTGGAAAAAGTCAAGGTTTCTGAATACTTTACGAATTCACTGTAACAGACAGCATGCAGGGAAAATACAAAATAATTCTACAGATGAATGACTGAATCAGTGAAATCTATTTAACTGTTATCCTGGCTCAGTTGACATGCCAGTAAGTGAAATCTAGCAGCTGATCGAGCTGTCATGTGACCGAAAGCTGCAGACAACGCATTCACGGGTCACTATGGAGTAGTTTTGATTCCTGACTCAAAGGGAATACTGTTACGTCTCCCTCCGAGCATTAAAACACATGGAACACGGATTCAGTGCTGTCGTTTGCATTAAAAAACAAATATCGATCCAGGTTGGATGTGACAGGAAAGATGAGGTGCACACTGTCAACCACGCCCCCTGACTTCGAGAAGCTCTGACGATACATGCATCATGGACACCTATCTCATTTTTGGTGGTGAGATAAGAAAAAATATGTCATTCTAATTAGCAATTGACTGTCCTAACCCCACATAAAAAAAAGATATGATAGTGAGTTGAGAATACTGTTAGAATGTTTTGGAATTGACTGCCATTGCCCCAAATAAAAAAGTAAACATTGGCTGTGGGGTCTAGCCTCGACACACCTGCAACTTATTTATTAATCAAAACCCAGCCCTTTCGTGCCACCACCAGCTACTGTACCCATAATTATGTTTGTGAAAGTAGCAAAAATCTTACTGACACACTCCAACCGTGTGCTACCAGGGTTAACCAGAGTGCAACCAGGGTTAAGATTTACATTTTTAAATTCTCTTCGACAGCTATTAAGTGGTCTGCTCAAGATGCTGTGCAGCTAAAAATAAGGTACAATTATGAGAAAAACATTTATTTCTAGTCATGATGATAGACAGTGTTGACTGATAGCTAGGCGTGCTTTAGCTTGTTGCTCAGTTTGAGGCCAGTGAAAGTGGTCATCCTAAAGTCTCTCTCCTCATCTCACCTCAGTTCTCCTCTAGACCAGCCACTGCTCTCCACTGTGCTATGTCCTGAGTACTCTGTGTTAAGCTGGCTCATTCATTAACTCTGCTATGTGGGCAGCCACCCTTGAACACCAAGCCTAAACACATTGTGACAAACCAGAGTATCCCCGCAGTGTCATCAGATCACCTCGCCACTTTCAATTAGTGCCAGTCCAACACCACCTCTCCTTTAAGACCACAGAGGGTCCTCACATAGTAGACCTGGTTTCCTCCCACTGACCTGTCCCTGTGCAGTAGGGTGAAGTTAACTCTAGGCACTGATCTAAGGTTACTATTGTGTGTTTCTCTCTAATGGTTAAGGTTAGGATTTGGGGATAGTAAGCTGATCCTACTACCAGAAGCTGTCCCGGAGACCCTCTTTTTTTCATTATTTATTTACAGGCAGGCAGCCAACACCCACCCTGTCTTAGGAGGACCCCAGTCCATAAACATAGGAGTGACAGTCGAGTATGGGACCCTCCTGGATTCAGTCAAGTCCCCCTGCCCCACCTACTCACCAGGAGGTGAACTTCACCATTGTCATGGAAACACACTTTCCCCCTTCCCTAAGCCCCCTCCCAGCGTTGTAGCTCTCTCTGCTCTCCCCAAACGGCACAGTAATGGCCGTGGGCTGAGGGGCTTTTTAGTAACTCTGCATGTAGTGTACAGTACAGTACCCTATAGTGACTCTATAATCAGAAATGCATTAGTCCCAAGGACTTTATATAATGAATGATTTCTTTAAGTGCTTTCTTCCTTTAAAATCAGGTCAGATGTGGATTTGATTAAATCTGTTTACAGTATATTCAGTTTTGCTTCCATTTGCATGTTTTTCTTTTGGTTTAGAATAGCAGAATTTACAGTAGCAAAATTAGTCAGGTTATTTTGCTCTGGTTAAAGATGAATAGACGCAAACGTACTACTTCTAAGGTGAACTCCTCATACTGATCTCTAACTGGTCTGTCTGACTGGAGAGATTGGCTTCGCTCACTTCTGTCTGCCTGTGTGTGCACACTGCACACTTACTAGACTAGAGCACTCATCCAGACTCACACACACCCATTCACACAAGCTCACACACACACACACACACACACACACACACACACACACACACACACTCACAACACACCCAGGCAGTCTGACCAGCCATGCACGCTCACAAGAGAATAATAGAGCGAGAGGGATTTCATGGAAGATGACTTACAGGGAAATCTTAAGGTTACTTGCATAACTCCTGTTCTCTGATGTAAGGAGTGAGATACAGAAGTTTACATACACTTAGGTTATAGTCATTAAAAGTATTTTTTCAACCACTCCACACATTTCTTGTTAATTAACAAACTAGTTTTGGCAAGTCGGTTAGGACATCTACTTTGTGCATGACACAAGTAATTTTCCAGCAATTGCTTACAGACAGGTTATTTCACTTATAATTCACTGGATCACAATTCCAGTGGGTCAGAAGTTTACACACACTAAGTTCACTGTGCCTTTATACAGCTGTGGAAATTCCAGAAAATGATGTCATGGCTTTAGAAGCTTCTGATAGGCTAATTGACATAATTTGAGTCAATTGGAGGTGTACCTGCAGATGTATTTCAAGGCCTACCTTCAAACTCAGTGCCTCTTTGCTTGACATCACAGGAAAATCAAAAGAAATCAGCCAAGACTGCGTTTACATACACTCAGTTAGTATTTGGTAGCATTGCCTTCAAATTGTTTAACTTGGGTCAAATGTTTCAGGTAAGAGATCTTCTGTTGAATCTGACAATTAATCTTGATGGTTTGTACAGTCGTCTCAAATAAAACTGTGAAGGACCTCGGCGTTACTCTGGACCCTGATCTCTCTTTTGACGAACATATCAAGACATATTTTTTTTATTTATTTTTTATTTTTTTCCATCTACGTAACATTGCAAAAATCTGAAACTTTCTGTCCAAAAATGATGCAGAAAAATTAATCCATGCTTTTGTTACTTCTAGGTTAGACTACTGCAATTCTCTACTTTCCGGCTACCCGGATAAAGCACTAGATAAGCTTCAGTTAGTGCTAAATACGGCTGCTAGAATCCTGACTAGAACCCCAAAAAAGTATCATATTACTCCAGTGCTAGCCTCCCTACACTGGCTTCCTGTTAAGGCAAGGGCTGATTTCAAGGTTTTACTGTTAACCTACAAAGCATCAAAGTGCTCAAAGTGCTGTACAGAAACCCAGCTTGATACCCCCGGACAGGGCCAGACAGGAAGGATATAACCACTAGAGGGATATCTTCAACCACCAACTTACCATCCTGAGACAAGGACGAGTATAGCACACAAAGATCTCCGCCACTGCACAACCCAAGGGGGGGGCGCCAACCCAGACAAGAAGATCACGTCAGTGACTCAACCCACTCAAGTGACGCACCCCTCCCAGGGACGGCATGGAAGAGTGCCAATGACTCGGCCCCTGTAATAGGGTTAGAGGGAGGGGAACCGGCCAGGCAGAGACAGCAAGGGCGGTTCGTTGCTCCAGAGCCTTTCCGTTCACCTTCACACTCCTGGGCCAGACTACACTCAATCATATGACCCACTGAAGAGATGAGTCTTCAGTAAAGACTTAAAGGTTGAGACCGAGTCTGCGTCTCTCACATGGGTAGGCAGACCATTCCATAAACATGGAGCTCTATAGGAGAAAGCCCTGCCTCCAGCTGTTTGCTTAGAAATTCTAGGGACAATTAGGAGGCCTGCGTCTTGTGACCATAGCGTACGTGTAGGTATGTACGGCAGGACAAAATCAGAAAGATAGGTAGGAGCAAGCCCATGTAATGCTTTGTAGGTTAGCAGTAAAACCTTGAAATCAGCCCTTGCCTTAACAGGAAGCCAGTGTAGGGAGGCTAGCACTGGAGTAATATGATCAAATTTTTTGGTTCTAGTCAAGATTCTAGCAGCCGTATTTAGCACTAACTGGAGTTTATTTAGTGCTTTATCCGGGTAGCCAGAAAGTAGAGCATTGCAGTAGTCTAACCTAGAAGTGACAAAAGCATGGATTAATATTTCTGCATCATTTTTGGACAGAAAGTTTAAGATTTTTGCAATGTTACGTAGATGGAAAAGATCTGTCCTTGAAACAGTCTTGATAGGTTCGTCGAAAGAGATTAGGGTCCAGAGTAATTCAGAGGTCCTTCACAGTTTTATTTGAGACAACTGTACAACCATCAAGATTAATTGTCAGATTCAACAGAAGATCTCTTACCTGAAAGGTTTGACCCAAGTTAAACAATTTGAAGGCAATGCTACCAAATACTAATTGACTGTGTGTAAACCTCTGTGGTGATCCTAACTGACCTAAGACAGGGAATTTTTACTAGGATTAAATGTCAGGAATTGTGAAAAACTGAGTTTAAATGTACTTGGCTAAGGTGTATGTAAACTTTCGACATGTCACATGTTGGGGTCTGCTAGGACCTCCTGCTCTCTCTGAAGTACCTATCAAAAGCGTCTGTTGGAGACAGACAGAGTGACAAATGAGGTGAGACCATCAATTCCATAAAAAGAGCCACTCTCCCACCATCTGGTTATCAGATATCAGAGAACTGGGTTTACACAGGTAACCTTAAAATCTCTTTAAATGTTTTGTTTCGATATCTCACAAGTGGGGATTAGCATTAGTCCTGAAACTAAGTATACACCGAAAGGTGCAGAGACAACCCAACGGGGAAAAGCCTCATAACAAAGTGACGGGAAGCTCAATACAAGGCGCATACAAGCTCAGTATAATGAGATATGCCCCAAAAACAGTGCCCAAAATATAAACTCCTCTGTAGTAGAGTGCCCGGTCAGTCCCCTCCGAAGGCTGTCACCGTCGCCATTATAAATCAGTATAATGGTCCCCAGGATCCAGCAGGATATCTTCAAATAGAGAAGGGTCCACCATCTTCCGAGGGTGGTTGCCCAATGAGCGAAGAGCATGACACCCATGCCCGAGTAGATGAGGACCGCACGTATTGGACAACGACGGGGACATCTTTCTAGGAAAGACAACAGGCGAAAAGCCATAGGTTCCAATTTATGACAATGGGAAAAAGTCGACCCAGGCCAAGGATGGAGTGAGGTACATTAAACTGGAAAAACCCCTGGGCATACCACGGCGCAAACAGTGGCTGGTAGATGCTGCGAAAGGATCTTAAGAACAATAGACATGTCCCAGGATGAGCTAACGGCTTAGAGACTGGGTGTAAGCGACGTTCCACCCTTAGAGATGACACAACAATTATGGTAAACTCTATAGCTGTCGGGGCCTTGGCAGGCCGAGAAAGAGGCTAAAGGACCTTAACCGCCGATGAACCTTCTGTCTGTACAAAAGATCCTGCAAGGAGCATGGGACCACGGAAAACAGAGTGTAGGAAGGAACTGTATAGTCACACCACTTCTCCACTGTAAAACTGAGAGCATGCATTGGGGTCGGCACTCTTTTCCAAGAGTGTATAAGCCCTGCATGATGACTCACTGCCGACTGGAGAATCACTGGTCATCGAGGAGATCTAAGATGAAGAGGGAAACCAGATGGCATTACCCAATTTTCCTGGGACTGTCAGATCTTCAAACCCCAAACGCCGTGTTCACCATGTTTTGGGATGGGAGCTCCCCGGGCTGTCATAGGATCGTTGCTTCTAACAGGCTTTAGTAAGTCAGTCTGGATAGATTCCGGAATTGGGCTCTCTCGGGACATAGCAGACAGCGACATGGTGTAAAACATCAGGCAATATAGCAAATGGCCATACGCATGGGGAAAAAGGGCCACAGTGGATGGCGAAAGACAAATTGCTGTCCTGCTCTGTGTGTTGGTGAGATCGGAGGGATGGCCGACATGCTGACTTCTGCCACTTGCTGAAAACCTGAGAAGGCGCTGGGGGGAGAGCCTGAGGGAGGGAGGCACGTGGGTGGAACAAAAAGTCTGACTCCTCCATTTTCTCATGTGAGCTCGGTCACAAAAGTGAGCTGCTGCACAGAGAATAGGGTTTTGTCTTAACCCAGCGCTGTCTTCCCACTGCTGATAATCTCAGAGGAGGGAAGGAGGAGCAGCCATTAAAACCATAGAGAGAGGTTAGGGGAGAGAGCCGTAGGCATACTGTCCTCCTCAGCTGCAAGGACCGCGCCCTAGGTTGGCCGACCCTTCTTACCTCCCTTAGTGTAAGACTGCTTCCCTACAGGTTTGGCCTGGTTCAGGGGCCTAGCCTGAGTTTTGTCAGACTGCTGCGCCGCCGGGATCTTCAGTCCACCAAGGCCAGCTTGTTGCCCCCTCCCAGCTGTGAGGCTGGAGCAGGATGTAGAAACCAACGGGCTGCCATGGGGCCCAGATCTGCGGGGAAGGGAGAAGTTGAAGGCTTCGCCTTGTTTTTTGCGCATGTGACACTTCTTTTGTCGAGTTGCCATTTACTATTTGAAAATAAAACCCAGTGGAAAATGGGTGATTTCATAAGCAAACTGAAGCTTGTTTCCCCTCGTAATAGTAGACAGACCTTAGGGAGTAACTGCACATGCACCTCAATTCTCCGCAATGAGAAAGTGCTGTCCACAAGCCTGATGACTCGCGCTCTCCAGAGGTAGTGTGGTGGCACCCCCAGGTGGCGTCAAAGAGAGACACTTTTCTCGAAATAACACGGCCCTGTAGCTAGGTGAAGTGAGCACTGTGTATGAACGCAATTGTCGTGTGTCTAGTGTAGGCGTTAGCTAGCTAGCAACCATCTCATGAAGCTAAGGGTAAGCTATAGCTAGCACAGTGATAACCAAAGGGAACAGCGTGGGTGTGTTGTTCAAATTCGGGCTGAAAATCCCCCAACGGTAGTGCTGTGAGGCTAAACCGGTCAGTCTAGTCAACACAAACAAGTGAACATACAAATGAGTTGTACTAAACGAGAGATGGGAGCTAGCAAATCTACGATCATGGCAGGTGGGGAACTGGTTTCTGCGTTATCTAGCCATGCTAATGCAACCATATGTGCAGGTAGGAATGCTTGTGTGGTTAGCTTGCTTTACAGGCAGCTAGCCACTGTAAGCTAGCTAGTAGAATCCTCACCGCTTTGCTAGCTTCGGTGTGCATTGTAATGCGTAAGCTAGCTAGCAACTACTTTGTGGCTAAGGTATGCTGTAGCTAGCATAGTGCTAGCCAAAGGGAACCGTGTGGGGGCAGTTCAACTTTGGGTCGGTATTCTTCCACAACCGCAGAGCCGGTGGGCTGTCCAGTTGGTCATAGTTAAACATAGGTTAAACTAGACAATAGAAGGGCGCTAGCAATGTTACTGTGTTGCAGGTAGTAATGCTTGTTTGGTTAGCTTACCTGAGGTGTTAGCTAGTTAGTGAAGGTGAAGGTGTGCCGTGGCTAGCTCAGTGATGGCTGAAGGAAACTGCATGGGGGCAGAGTTAGCCTTCGGATGGAGTGCTCCCGCGACCGACGGAGCCGTGAGGCTGAGGTGGTTGGTCTAGTTAACACAAATTGTGAACGTAGGTTAAACTAGACGAGAGAAGGGAGCTAGCAATGTTGCAGGTAGGGTGTGCTAGTGAGTTTATCTCTCAGTGAGCAATGAGCCTGGCCATGGCAAAGGAAAAGTCATGGCTCCTGGTTGCGTATAAGACACATGCTAAGGAGTGTTACTTTGGTGTGCTGTATTTATTTGTGTTGCTAGATAGGCTATTTATTACAACGGTAAGGAGTGTTTTCCTGTTAGGAGACAGGGTCCCTCTCTTCCTTCGTTCCCCCTCTCCATCCATCCCTCCTCCAGAAGGTCTATATGATGTGTTGTCTCTGGTCCGCTGCCCAGGCACAAAGGGAAGACCAGGCCTGACCCATTCATTGTGCTGCTCTTAAAGGAAACCACCAGTCAATGTAGGCTCAATGAGGCGTCGCCGTTTTGTAAGGTCTGATAAAGTGCGGACTAAACCGTCTGGGATCTGGGCTGGTCCACCCGGTGTTGTGTCCTCCATTATGAAGGGGAGCAGTTGTGTGTGTTGTGAATGTAGGTCTGTGTAATGCTTGGTTAGTGCTGAATACAGGGGGGGGAACTAGGGAGGGCCTGGGCGTTGGGACCATTGAGGACTGGTTTAAGATGTCACCCCAGTGTTTGGAGCTGCTGTCCGCTGTCGTTAATTGTGACGAGGGATGATTGGGCGGCTCCTTAAGACGGGAGGACTGGAGGAGGAGAGGGACGTTTTTTCTGGAGTTTATTGAGGGACCGGATTGTTGTCTTTTGTGTTGAAGATTTTCAGATAATATCAAGATAAGAGGAATGTCAAGATAATCAGAATCTTGAGGGTGTGTAGAATCTCCCAGCGACTGTTTTGTCCTCTTCTTTTGAGTTACTTCCACATGCAAAATGTTTCTGTATTAAGAAGGCATAACTTTGCAATACGAATTTTCCCTGTCGTTAAAAGAAAATGACCAGTTACGCCTAGTGTTTTGCATTTTTCAAGTGACACTTCAAAAGATGCTTCCTGGCCCAACTTAGCATTTCCCAGACACCTCTTGGGATAAGATGGAACAAATGGGACGATGATCCGGAGATCAAATTCATTAAGCTAAGCATGGCCAGTGAGAAAGAGACAAAGAGGGAGGGTCTTGGGAGTGCCGTGGCCCTTGTCTAAAGTGGTTAGGGGCCCCTTGTAGGCGTTGGGGTCTCCAGAGGCTGCTTGGGTAATTATCAGCCCGGGCTGCACGTGTGGGAGGACGAGTGTGTGTAGTCTGGCTGGCTGGCTGGCTAGTACTGAATGTTTGCATTCTCACAGCACCATGTCAATGGACTACCCAAGCGAAGTGGGGAGGGCTCTCCTGTAAACTGGATCCTATATCCTCCTATGTATGAACCTACCCCCCTCCTAATACCGCCCTCTTCTCTATACCCTAAACAGGGAGAGAGGGGGATTCTGAGGAAGAGAGGAGACATCTTTGACATGTCTACTGGGGCCCGTCAGGACAAAAGACCATTTCCTGCTCCTCCATGTGGAAAATGTCTGGGAGAGGAGGAGGAGGAGGGAGGAGGAGACAATTAGTGGGATTTGCTAATCACCAGGGCAACACTCATTTAATTGACATGTGAAATGTTGTTTAATCTAACAAGTCGATAGGCAATATGACAATGGGCTGGCAATCAGAATAGGAAAGCCAGGGGACTTCGACAGCTGATTGCTGAGGGAAATGTCTTTGTCTTTAGAGCTGGTGTGTGTGTGTGTGTGTGTGTGTGTGTGTGTGTGTGTGTGTGTGTGTGTGTGTGTGTTTGGCGGGGGGAGACCCAGGGGGATTAAACACCATTATGCCTTTAACCCTTTTAGACAAATAAACACAGAGCAGCACACTCTCAGCTTTAGTAAGAGAGTTGTTTGTGTGTTTGTGTATGCGCCTGTTTCCCCCCTCTAAACCATTGAAAACCATCTATTTGTCATTGTATTAACACAATAAAGATGACCCTGACAACTCCAGACAAGAAAAGGAGTACTCCAGGAACAACAAAAAAAACACAAATTAAAAAAAAGTAAGCCCCCTTCGCTTTGACAGATATCAATAAGTATTTCTGTTATAGAAAAAGCAGCCGCACCATATTGTGAAGCCTTAGTCTGGAGTGAAAGCATGGAGTGGTGGCTTAGAGACCAGACAATCCAATACTTTTATTTACCAGTCATTCATTCCAAAAATACATTGAGCAGGTTCTATACAAACTCAGTACACTAAAATACCAACCCCTAACACTGGAATAATCCAAAATGCTAATAAACAGTTATTTCATCAAAAAAGATTGTCACTCTTTAATAAATCATTCTCAGTAGTTTTCATATCAATGGCCTCAACATAGAACTTTCTTACTGGGCGTGTGTGTACTGGCTGGATAACTTGTGGACATGGCCGGCTCATGCTTTCCTGATACGTCCACAAACAATCCAAGGTGGTGAGTAGGTCGGCGATACAATGTAACTTAACTTCTAAATAAAAAAAGATTAAACGTTGTTCTCACGTCTGATCTTGTTCTTACCGTGGGAAATTTTTTGCTCTGGGAATATGCTTGTACACCAGTGGAGGCTGCTGAGGGGAGGAAAGCTCATAATAATGGCTGGAACGTAGTGAATAGAAGGGCATCAAACACCTGGAAACCATGTCTTTGATGTATTTGATACTTTTACACCTATTCCGCTCCAGCCAAATACCACGAGCCCGTCCTCCCCAATAAAGGTGTTACCAACCTCCTGTGTTGTACACGCTAGCAACGTGTACAAACATTTGCAATATGTGTTTGGCACCAAATGAAGGGATAGAAGTGGAGTGAAATGTCCGACATGACAAAAAAACAATCAGAAAAAAGGGGAAAGTACTTATTCACACTCAGCCATGACCTTTCATCACAAATTTAAAGGAGCGAGTACTGTTGACAGAATATATGAAAAACCTATGGTGCCAATATACGTAAGGGAATAAGGAGAGGTATATTTGTTTAGAAATAAAACTAATGCAGGTATTTTGTATTAAGTATATGCTTTGTTTCTATTTCAGAAATCTCTATTTCCTCTTCTTCCTGGTTTGAGTATGACCCCTCACCTGGCTTGTGACCCTTCAACTGGATATCACTCCTAAGAGTTGGCTCTGAGGCAGACTACTCCTGTTGAACCACAGGTAAGTCCACACTCATACATCAGCCTCATCTTAGAAGTGTGTGTCCATGTTTGTGTGTGTGTGCGTGTACATCTATGTGTGTTATATTGGAGCAGGGCAATCCTCCATCTATCCCACGTATAATCAAACTGCCATTGTCAGAGGTGACCTCCTAGTACTCAAACCTAGAATCTGAGATCAAAGTGGATGTATCCCAGTCTGAGTATTACAGAGTGTAAGTCTGCCTTTCTATTTTATCTATCTCTGTGATCTGGGCCAAGAGAGGTTTGTGAGCTGAGGATGATTCATCAGCTGGCTGCTCCTCTTCTAATCTCCAGAGTCACGCTCACTCACTCTCTCTCTCACACACTGGCATAGTAACCCCGTCTCTCTCCGTGCCTCCCTCCCTCTCTGTCTGTCTCGCGTGCTGCCGAGGCACTATCTACTACCAGAGTTCAGATGTTGCTCTATTTGTACCAGGGAACGCCATCCCACCCCCTGCCACACACACAGACACACACAGACGTGGATGTGTGCATACACAGGCACAGGCACAGGCACAAGCACAGGCACAGGCAAGCACGCACGCACACACACACACACACACACACACACTTCCCTGCCATGCATGCCACACCCCGGCCAGACAGACAGCTTGGCTCCTGGCCAATAATCACAGCTGGATCGGATGCTTTAAATGTGTGTGTGTGGCGATGGGGGGTTGGGATGGGGCTGTGTCTGGTGCACCGGATTGGTCCACTAGTACGGGTTGGGCCAGGGAGGACTGGGATTGGATAGAAGGTAGCGTGCAGGATTAACTGCGCTGTCTAGCATGGCCTCCCCAAGCGCTGCCTGACAGTTCTGCATATTGGATGGGTTACAGCTTATACAGTGTGTGTGCGTGCGTCTGCGAGTGTGTGTGTGTGTGTCTGTGCAGCTTATCTGTGCGAGATAACTCCATCCTCTATGAGCAAATCTGCACGGTCTCGATTCCCTGACGTGATCACGGAATGCATTGGCCTGGCCCAGACGAATCGTTACATTTTTAATGGCGGTTCCGAGTTGGAATCACCAATCGATTCAATGGCTTCAGCACATTAGATTTGTGTCACTGTCCAGTGGTATCACAGCTGCAATACAAACAATGATTAGCAATATTATTGATGAGGGCAGGGTTCCAGAGTAGGCTAAATAGGAACTTGTGATTATGTTTTGCCATTAAGATGATAGAAGGTACTGACAATGAAATCGGTTTGCATGTGCGTCATGTTTACTAGAGGCAGGATAAAACACTACATAAGAGGTTTGGTTCAATTTCCCCCAATCGTCCGTTATTATGACTATAATAACACTGGTGCTTGATGCAGCTACCTTTATCAGAGAGCAGCAGGAGAGCGTGTGTGTGTGTGTGTGTGTGTGTGTGACTCTAATGTATGGACACTTACCTGTGTGTATGGTGGTGGCCCGATTTACCCCCCTCCACCCCCCTTGTCCTTGCCTATCCTTCCCCCTCTGACTCTCACCTCAGCCTCCCTCCTGGCCACTTTGCCCTGACAGCAGGCTGCGGAGGTACAGTCAGAGTGCTGCTGAACCTGGAATAGGTGGCGTGCTGGTTTCCATGACAGAGCCATGGGGTAATCACAGTTACAGCACTGTGATTACAGCTGTCACCGCCATCCACTGTAATTGATGCAAGTGCAGGGCTGCGCCGCCACAAGAGAGGGCTTAACCTACACGCAACACGCTATGACACACACACACAAGCAAAGAGGCACACAGGTAGCCTACACACACCACAAAAGACACGTCCCTCCAAAACACACACACAGTAGCACCACACATGGCAGCACCAGAGCGGACCCCGAAGGCCGTCTTCATCCCGCCTGCCTGAAGGACAAAAATAATTCCCTGCCTGGCTGGCATCTCAATCTTTAGCTCTTAGGACAACCATCTGGCTCAGCAACCCTCCCTCCCTTCCTTTCCTCCTTACTCTCTCTCTCTCTCTCATACTCGCCGCTTAGTTTTAATGTGTGTCAGCAGTCAGCAGCGTTACGGTCCTAGCCATGATGCTAACGTGGCTGCCTGTCTCTTGGCCTCTGCTGGTTGGTGGGTGCTGGTAGTGCTGTGTGTGTTCACAGATGGCAGAGGGAGGGTGGAGTGTGTGTGTGTGTGTGTGTGTGTGTGTGGTGATGGAGAGCGCTTTCGGAAGCCCCAGACAGCTCGGGCAATTTCTCCCAGGCAAGGTGGTCTGTCTGCGGGCATCTGGACTGGCTCAGCCCCCCATCGCTGCTTCTCCATGAGAGCGCCACTTCTTGACACTATTGCCAAGATGGTGTACAGTGAACACCGTAGCAGCTCTCTCTCTCTTTCGAAAACAATGACTACTTCCTTACCCTCGGTTGTGTTTTTCAACACCCAATTCAATGTTTTGTTCTGATAGATGATTAGTGGCAAGTGACAACACAAAATGGTTTTATAAATGAAAGGAACCCGAGGAATGTTGAGCTATGGTAGAATAGCTTTGAAGATGATTAGAACTAAACAGACAACTTTGTTTTCGAAGCCAGTCTGAACGATAGCTTGGTTCTCTTTGTTGGTTGGTTATTGATCTGAGACTGGAGGTCAGCTATGATTGGCTGGAGCCCTTTAGAAGGATCCGTGGTATTTAATGCTGTATGGTTGTCAGGGTTATGGAGGTCAACATAAAGAACCTCTGCCATGCCATATACTGCAGACTCATACATATTTTCCTGAATTTCCACCCCCATGTCTCTCTTTTCTCTGGCTATGTCTTTCTTCTTGTGGTTTCCCACCACCATTAATATGAGATTGTACACTCTCAGAAAAAAAGGTTCTGTATAGAACTTTAAAGTGTTATTTGGCTGTCCCATAGAAGAACCCTTTGAATAACCATTTTTGGTTGCAAGTAGAACCCTTTTGGGTTCCATGTAGAACCCTTTCTACAGAGGGTCCTGCATGGAACCCAAAAGGGGTTATACATGGGGGCAGCCGAAGAACCCATTTGGAAGAGTGTAGACAGTTAAACTTCCAAACCTAGAAAAACAACTATCAGAAAGAGTGTTGATGGTCTTTTGTTTGAGGGTAGAAGGACATGGATTCTGACATGGGCACCGATGAGAACAATATAGTTGTGTGAATCGTCGTTCATTGTGCCTTACACACACACACACATTGGTTTCACTATCCTTGTGGGGACCAAACAATTGATTCCCATTCAAAATCCAATTTTCCCTAACCCTTTACCGAACAATAACCTAAACTTAACCCAAAACCCCAACATTAAACCTACCCCTAAAATGTTGACCACACTGTGCACAAGCGTTGGTAAAATATATTTTCACATACATTTCAAGTAGGAAGTTTACATACACCTTAGCCAAATACATTTAAACTCAGTTTTCACAATTCCTGACATTTAATCTTAGTAAAAAATCCCTGTCTTTGGTCAGTTAGGATCACCACTTTATTTTAAGAATGTGAAATAGTAGAGACAATGATTTATTTCAGCTTTGATTTCTTTCATCACATTCCCAGTGGGTCAGAAGTTTACATACACTCAATTAGTATTTGGTAGCTAGCATTGCCTTTAAATTGTGTAACTTGGATCAAACTTTTGGGTAGCCTTCCACAAGCTTCCTATAATAAGTTGGGTGAATTTTGGCCCATTCCTCCTGACAGAGCTGGTGTAACTGAGTTAGGTTTGTAGGCCTCCTTGCTCGCACACGCTTTTTCAGTTCTGCCCACAAATTTTCTATAGGATTGAGGTCAGGGCTTTGTGATGGCCACTCCAATACCGTGACTTTGTTGTCCTTAAGCCATTTTGCCACAACTTTGGAAGTATGCTTGGGGTCATTGTCCATTTGGAAGACCCATTTGCGACCAAGCTTTAACTTCCTGACTGATTTCTTGAGATGTTGCTTCAATATATCCACATATTTGTCCCTCCTTGTGATGCCATCTATTTTGTGAAGTACACCAGTCCCTCCTGCAGCAAAGAACCCCCACAACATGATGCTACCACCCCCGTGCTTCACGTTTGGGATGGTGTTCTTCGGCTTGCAAGCCTTCGCCTTTTTCCTCCAAACATAATGATGGTCATTATGGCCAAACGGTTTTATTTTTGTTTCATCAGACCAGAGGAAATTCCTCCAAAAAGTAAGATCTTTGTCCCCATGTGCAGTTGCGAACCATAGAATGGCTTTTTTATGGCGGTTTTGGAGCAGTGGCTTCTTCCCTGCTGAGCTGCCTTTCAGGTTCTGTCGATATAGGACTCGTTTTACTGTGGATATAGAAACATCCGTACTGTTTCCACCAGCATCATCTGTTTCCACCAGCATCTTCGAAAGGTCCTTTGCTGCTGTTCTGAGATTGATTTGCGCTTTTCGCACCACGTTCATCTCTAGGAGACAGAACGCGTCTCCTTCCTGAGCGGTATGAAGGCTGCGTCGTCCCATGGTGTTTATACTTGCATACTATTGTTTGTACAGATGAACGTGGTACCTTCAGGCATTTGGAAATATCTCGCAAGGATGAGCCAGACTTGTGGAGGTCTTTTTTCTGAGGTCTTGGATGATTTCTTTTGATTTTCCCATGATGTCAAGCAAAGAGGCATTGAGTTTGAAGATAGGCCTTGAAATTCATCCACAGGTACACCTCCAATTGACTCAAATAATGTAAATTAGCCTATCAGAAGCATCTAAAGCCATGACATCATTTTCTGGAATTTTCCAAGCTGTTTAAAGGCACAGTCAACTTAGTGTATGTAAACTTCTGACCCACTGGAATTGTGATACAATGAATTATAAGTGAAATAATCTGTCTGTAAACAATTGTTGGAAAATGACTTGTCATGCACAAAGTAGATGTCCTAACCGACTTGCCAACACTATAGCTCGTTAACAAGAAATTTGTGGAGTGGTTGAAAAACAAGTTGTAATGACTCCAACATAAGTGTATGTCAACTTTCGACTTCAATTGTACATGTTATTCAATCATTGCACCCACACTGCTCACACACGTCGGCGAGAGTCTGCATGGCCCCCAATTGTGCAAGTTCTCCCACTTAAAAAGATGAGAGGTCTGTAATTTTCATCATAGGTACACTTCAACTATGACAGACAAAATGAGGGAAAAAATCCAGAAAATCACATTGTAGGATTTTTTATGAATTTATTTGCAAATTATGGTGGAAAATAAGTATTTGGTCACTTACAAACAAGCAAGATTTCTGGCTCTCACAGACCTGTAACTTCTTCTTTAAGAGGCTCCTCTGTCCTCCACTCGTTACCTGTATTAATGGCACCTGTTTGAACTTGTTATCAGTATAAAAGACACCTGTCCACAACCTCAAACAGTCACACTCCAAACTCCACTATGGCCAAGACCAAAGACCTGTCAAAGGACACCAGAAACAAAATTGTAGACCTGCACCAGGCTGGGAAGACTGAATCTGCAATAGGTAAGCAGCTTGGTTTGAAGAAATCAACTGTGGGAGCAATTATTAGGAAATGGAAGACATACAAGACCACTGATAATCTCCCTCGATCTGGGGCTCCACGCAAGATCTCAACCCGTGGGGTCAAAATGATCACAAGAATGGTGAGCAAAAATCCCAGAACCACACGGGGAGACCTAGTGAATGACCTGCAGAGAGCTGGGACCAAAGTAACAAAACCTACCATCAGTAACACACTACGCCGCCAGGGACTCAAATCCTGCAGTGCCAGACGTGTCCCCCTGCTTAAGCCAGTACATGTCCAGGCCCGTCTGAAGTTTGCTAGAGAGCATTTGGATGATCCAGAAGAAGATTGGGAGAATGTCATATGGTCAGATGAAACCAAAATATAACTTTTTGGTAAAAACTCAACTCGTCGTGTTTGGAGGACAAAGAATGCTGAGTTGCATCCAAAGAACACCATACCTACTGTGAACCATGGGGGTGGAAACATCATGCTTTGGGGGTGTTTTTCTGCAAAGGGACCAGGACGACTGATCCGTGTAAAGGAAAGAATGAATGGGGCCATGTATCGTGAGATTTTGAGTGAAAACCTCCTTCCATCAGCAAGGGCATTGAAGATGAAACGTGGCTGGGTTTTTCAGCATGACAATAATCCCAAACACACCGCCCGGGCAATGAAGGAGTGGCTTCGTAAGAAGCATTTCAAGGTCCTGGAGTGGCCTAGCCAGTCTCCAGATCTCAACCCCATAGAAAATCTTTGGAGGGAGTTGAAAGTCCGTGTTGCCCAGCAACAGCCCCAAAACATCACTGCTCTAGAGGTGATCTGCATGGAGGAATGGGCCAAAATACCAGCAACAGTGTGTGAAAACCTTGTGAAAACGTTTGACCTCTGTCATTGCCAACAAAGGGTATATAACAAAGTATTGAGATAAACTTTTGTTATTGACCAAATACTTATTTTCCACCATAATTTGCAAATAAATTCATTAAAAATGAATTGATTTTCTGGATTTTTTTTTCTCATTTCGTCTGTCATAGTTGAAGTGTACCTATGATGAAAATTACAGGCCTCTCTCATCTTTTTAAGTGGGAGAACTTGCACAATTGGTGGCTGACTAAATACTTTTTTGCCCCACTGTATACCCACGTGGGTGATTGAAAGATGCACTTAGGTCCACATTCCGGTCAGTTGTAGTAATGCTGGAAAGTTGGTTGCCAGCCCACCATATAAAGTCCAAAGAAGAAAGAGAATCCTGAAGGAAGGAGAAGAGATGACGAGAAACTAATTCAGTTTACCGTTTTATGTGTGGATTCATTGTTGGAGTAGAGGACCTTGTGCATTTCAGGTCAAAAACAACCCAATGTTTATATCCCAGGACAAATTAGCTAGCAACAGCAAGCTAGCTAGCTAAATTGCCATAAATGTTTAATGCTTTTTGACCCTTCCCCAAATTAATATAATCGGTTCAGAGTTGATCGCCTCGAGCGTGCGGTTTGGTCAACATGTAACTCCTAACCTTAAACCTAACCCTAACCTTAAACCTAACCCTAATTGTATCCCTAAACCTAACCCATAAACCTAAAAAAAAGAATTTTTCCTTGTGGGACCGGCGATATGTCTCACTTGTCCAAATTGTCCTTGTTTTACAAGGCTTGTGAGGACTTCTGGTCCCCACAAGGATAGTAAAACCAAACCACACACACACACACACACACACAGAGAGAGACTTTAAGTATCCCTTGGACTACTCCAGTGAGTGGTAGTGATTTGGCCAGTGGGCATACAGGGTTCCCAGCTGTTTGTGTTCTGTGACAGGCATGACACAGCTTTAGAGAACCAGGAAGTCCAAACTCCACAGAGTTGACAAACACATCTGTTCCAGAGCATCACATGGAGCTTGTTGTGGAGGTGTTGGTAAGTTCTGGTTATATTAGTGGGAGGCTGACATACCAAACTACTTAAGTTCCTACTGTGCTTCAGGCCTCAATAAACTATTTAGGAAAAGAGGCTGTTGCCATGGTTATCAGCCATTTTCAAATCAGTGTATTTAGGCCATTCAGCCTTATTTATTCCTATTAAACCCATGCCTTCTGTAGGAACCAACTGTTACAGAACACGGACCAATTGTTCTCCAAACAGAATGCTCATTAATTTCCCCCTTTTTTGTAACCTGTTGGACAAAAATAATTTCAACCAGCGATCTCGGGCTCATTGTTTTTTGCAAAGTGAAGGCTTTGGGGTAATTCCTCATGAAACCAGGACAGACAAATACCATGATTTGGGGGATTTTCACAACATTTAATCCATAGAAAGGTCACTTGGAGGAAGGACTGTTGACATACTGTATATTTGACATTTGTATCTAAAAGCACAATTGAGAAATAATTCATCAAAGTTGGCATATTTATGACATTTTGGACTTGCCAAGGCCTCCTTTAAGACTAACGTTATTTTGGTTCTCCATAATGGTATTTTTTTGTCCTGACTTCGTGAGGAATCACCCTTTGATGAAAGTCGACCAGATCTCTATCGTAATAACCTAACAATATTTGTGTTGTTTTGCAGTTAAAAACACGTTAGTCACACTTTCTTGATCTTCCTTGAAAATTTGACTTCTAAAAACACACCTTAATAGCACCTCCAGGCTAAGATAAGAAAAAAGTCAGAAAATAAGCTTTTATGTCAATATGAGCTGAACTTTGCTCCCAAACCGTGCTCTCTCCCTCCCTCCCTCCCTTTCTTTGATGATATTATTAAGACCAAGCTCTTTTAGATCACTCCTAGACTGCTGTGGAGCTGCAACCAAAACATATTACCTACCAGACATTCAGTTTACAGTGTAGCAGAGGACATACACTTTGACAGTGCTGTTGTTGTTGTTGGTGGAATGGGCTGAAGTGGGCTGTAGACTAGCTAGTGTTTAATTGTCCTGTAACCTGTTTATTTAGGCCCTTTGCACCTCGCTTAACAGGAAGCCATCTTCCTCAGTTGGATTACAGCTAATGAAATATCTAGACGTGTAGAGTCAACACACACAGGTGTGATACGGCCCTCTCTCCCCCCAGCACCAAGGCCCACTCCTCCTTCCCCTAGCTCAAACTAGAAGGATCTGTACTACAGATCTAGGATCAGATTACACTACCTCAGGTCATGACACACACCATTAGAGGATGATACAACATCTGAGCTGGGATCAGTGGTGACCTTATACCTACTCCCCTCTCCCTATGCTGGTGCCTTTCCCAGTATGCTGTCAGCCAGCAGGACACAAGGCAACGTGTGACTGTTTGAAGAATGTAAAGATAATCATTGGGCAATTAATTGGCACCAAAAGGGCACCATTAGTGAAGTGCAAACAGGTGATTGGGGAGCTGGGGATAGAGGGCGGAGACTGAGGGCCTGGAGTGTAGAGTGGGGGCTCTAAAATAACAAACTTGAAATTGAAATGCGAGGCGTTACCATACCTGGTCTTCTATGATAATGTGTGTCATTATGCCTGAGGAATGGATTGAGATATAAAGTGCATGTGGTCTCACAGGAGTGTTTATTTTCATTACAGTATTTACTCGGCAGATGCCTAGAGAGAGAGAGCAGCTGCAGCAGTTGCTGTATTCTTATGTAAATTGTAGAGCCAGCTGTTGTGTTCCACTGACTACGCAAAGTTTTAGAGATCAAAAGGATCCTTTACAGGATTTTTTTTTTTGCGTGTGTGTCTACTATTCTACTAACTTTGCTCAACTTGGAGGGCAGATAGTACTGTATGATTATGTTGTGGGACTGCATCCCAGGGCTGAATTGAGTAGTTTTGAGGTAGTCTCTAAAAAGAGAGAGAGGTGACAGAAAAGGGGGCAGGTAAGATAACTCTGCTTTCCCTAGCAACAGGCAGCTGCCGCTCCTTGATCATGTGCCTCCCAGGAAGTGACTGATATTTTTGTTGTTGTTTTTTTTATATATATATTTTTTAACATATTCTTGATTCAAGAGCACATCTAAGTTGAATCGCAGAGAGCCCCCGTCTCTCTGGCTGACAGCAGGTTACTATGATCATCAAGAGGTAGCAATGGGAATACGTTCCTAGAACAACAAAGAGAGAATGAGTTTATCGAGCCCCCCCAAGCCCCTCCGTCAGAGTGAAGCTCAGCTAGAACCCATCCTTCATCATGGGATCTGAGACAACACACACTCTCACTCTCTCTGCTTTTCACTACTCCAAGGAGAGTAGCTGTTTTCTTAGCTGTAAGTGTGTGTGTGTGTGTGTGTGTGTGTGTGTGTGTGTGTGTGTGTGTGTGTGTGTGTGTGTGTGTGTGCTACTATGTGCTACTATCTCTCTCCAGATTCACAAGCAGACTGGAGTGCCTCTTCCCACTATGGCCCTATATCTGTTGGCTGAGGTTGGGACATATCAAGGAGAACATGCTAATTTAACTTCTGCCACCTCCACTGGCAGCTCTATCTAACTGACTCTCTCTCTTTAAGTTGGACACCATTAGCACTAAAGCATGAACACTGTAGGAAATATTCTTTCCACATGAATAACACAGGATCTGTAACAATGCATTGAAGCACAGTCATTGGGGAGCTAAGACAATAATCCACAGAGCGACAGGAGAGACAGACAATCAGTCAGGTTGGCAGGATGCAAAGATGCACACAGATGGGTAGACAGACGGATAGATAAATAGACAGACAAACGAAGAATGGAGAGACTGGCAGGTAGAGTGGCAGAGAGAAAGAGGCAGGCAGGAACACACACACGTGCCCCCGCACCCCCCCACTCATCCACACACGCCCACACCCACAGTCGGCCCTGGGGGGGGGCAGTGCAGTGGAGCCTAGCAGGGTTTGCCAAGCACTGTGTCAGTTTCAAGGGTTCAGGGCTGGCTGTGCAGGATCATGCTGGTGCCTTTGCCTCCTGCACTAGTTGAGTGATCCCAGTGACCCTCAGGTCCCTGCAGAGGTCCCTGCATGGGGACATGTCTTCAGGAGGAGGGTTATTAGCTTACCGCCCTTAGCACAAAGTGACACCAGGCCTCTGGGTCATGTCCACGGTATGGGAGGGAAATGCTTGTAGCAGGCCGTCAGGGAGCACTGCCTCTAAAATATGACAAAGACAACGGTTGCTGTGGTTGCACAGTCAATTCAGTAAGATTGAGCAATAGTTTAAAAACTCAGAATTTATGCAAATACTTCCTCTTTCAATTGTGTTTTTGATTAGACTCATAATTTATACATATTAATATATGCCAGACAGTCTTTTTGATTAGACTCATAATTTATACAAATTAATATATGCCAGACAGTCAAGTGTTTTTGTGTTAACAAAATGGAAATCTTAATTTTTGTGTCTCTAACAATAAGTCATGGCACATTGCTAGGCAACATAATGACACAGAGCAGCGGGATGTGAAAAATCAAACCTTTGGCTAGAATTAGTGACTAATTATTATTTCAGAAAGTGTCACGACTAGGGTTGCAAAGCTACCGGTAATTTATCAAAGTTCCAGTAATTTAGGAAATTTATTGTTGGATAACTATAAAAAAATATATATAATAAATGTTTTTATTTATTTATACAGTTGAAGTCGGAAGTTTACATACACCTTAGCCAAAAAATGTAAACTCAGTTTTTTACAGTTCCTGACATTTAATCCTAGTAAAAATTCCCTGTCAGTTAGGATCACCACTTTATTTTAAGAATGTGAAATGTCAGAATAATAGTAGAGAGAATGATTTATTTAAGCTTTTATTTCTTTCACATTCCCAGTGGGTCAGAAGTCTACATACAATCAATTAGTATTTGGTAGCATTGCCTTCAAATTGTTTAACTTGGGTCAAACGTTTCGGATATCCTTCCACAAGCTTCCCACAATAAGTTGGGTGAATTTTGGCCCATTCCTCCTGACAGAGCTGGTGTAACTGAGTCAGGTTTGTAGGCCTCCTTGCTCGCACATTTTCTATAGGATTGAGGTCAGGGCTTTGTGATGGCCACTCCAATACCTTGACTTTGTTGTCCTCAAGCCATTTTGCCACAATTTTGGAAGTATATGCTTGGGGTCATTGTCCATTTGGAAGACCCATTTGCGACCAATATTTAACCTCCTGAATGATGTCTTGAGAGGTTCGCTTCAATATATCCACATAATTGTCCCTCTTCATGATGCCATCTATTTTGTGAAGTACACCAGTCTCTCCTGTAGCAAAGAACACCCACCTAATGATGCTGCCACCCCCGTGCTTCACGGTTGGGATGGTGTTCTTCGGCTTGCAAGCCTCCCCCTTTTTCCTCCAAACATAATGATGGTCATTATGGCCAAACAGTTCTATTTTTGTTTAATCAGACCAGAGGACATTTCTCCAAAAAGTAAGATCTATGTGTCCCCATGTGCAGTTGCAAACCGTAGTCTGGCTTTTTTATGGCAGTTTTGGAGCAGTGGCTTCTTCCTTGCTGAGCGGCCTTTCAGGTTATGTCGATATAGGACTCGTTTTACTGTGGATAAAGATACCTTTGTACCTGTTTCCTCCAGCATCTTCACAAGGTCCTTTGCTGTTGTTCTGGGATTGATTTGCAATTTTTGCACTAAAGAACATTCATCTCTAGGAGACAGAACGCGTCACCTTCCTGAGCGGTATGACAGCTGTGTGGTCCCATGGTGTTTATACTTACGTACTATTGTTTGTACAGATGAACGTGGTACCTTCAGGCGCTTGGAAATTGTTCCCAAGGATGAACCAGACTTGTGGAGGTCTACACTTTTTTTCTGAGGTCTTGGCTGATTTCTTTAGATTTTTCCATGATGTCAAGCAAAGAGGCACTGAGTTTGAAGGTAGGCCTTGAAATACATCCACAGGTAAACCTCCAATTGACTCAAATGATGTCAATTAACCTATCAGAAGCTTCTAAAGCCTATGACATAATTTTCTGGAATTTTCCAAGCTGTTTAAAGGCACAGTCAACTTAGTGCATGTAAACATCTGACCCACTGGAATTGTGATACAGTGAATTATAAGTGAAATAATCTGTCTGTAAACAATTGTTGGCAATATGACTTGTCATGCACAAAGTAGATGTCCTACCCGACTTGCCAAAACTATAGTTTGTTAACTTCTTGGTGATAGGGGGCAGTAATTCAACTGCCTGCTACTCATCCCCAGAAGATAAGATATGCATATTATTAGTAGATTTGGATAGAAAACACTCTGAAGATTCTAAAACTGTTTGAATCATGTCTGTGAGTATAACCCCGAGGACAAACCATTCAGATTTTTTTTTAGGTCACTCTCTTTTTTCAATGGGATTTCATTGGGAATCCAGATTTCTAAAGGACCTTCTTGCCGTTCCTATCGCTTCCACTGCATGTCAACAGTCTTTAGAAATTGTTTGAGGTTTTTCCTTTGTGTAATGAAGAAGTACGGCCATCTTGAACGAGGGTCACTTGAAGTGTACCATTAGATAGAGGCGCGTGACCAGAAAGCTAGCTATAGTTTGTTTTCCTCCTGTATTGAACACAAATCATCCCGTCTTCTATTTGATTGATTATTTACGTTAAAAAATACCTAAAGTTGTATTACAAAAGTAGTTTGAAATGTTTTGGCAAAGTTTACAGGTAACTTTTGAGATATTTTGTAGTCACATTGCGCAATTTGGAACCTGTGTTTTTCTGGATCAAACGCGCCAAATAAATGGACATTTTGGATATATATTAACGGAATTAATCGAACAAAAGGACCATTTGTGATGTTTATGGGACATATTGGAGTGCCAACAAAAGAAGCTCGTCAAAGGTAAGGCATGAATTATTTCTGCGTTTTGTTTCGCTCCTGCAGGGTTGAAATATGCTTCTCTCTCTTTGTTTACGGAGGTGCTATCCTCAGATAATAGCATCGTTTGCTTTCGCCGAAAAGCCTTTTTGAAATCTGACATGTTGGCTGGATTCACAACAAGTGTAGCTTTAATTTGCTATCTTGCATGTGTGATTTAATGAAAGTTTGATTTTTATAGTAATTTATTTGAATTTGGCGCTCTGCATTTTCCCTGGCATTTGGCCAGGTGGGACGCTAGCGTTCCACATGTCCCAGAGAGGTTAACAAGAAATGTGTAGAGTGGTTGAGAAAAGAGTTTTAATGTCTCCAACCTAAGTGTATGTAAATTTCCGACTTCAACTGTACTCAATTATTTCCTATATTTGATAACTCCAGACACCTGTGATAATTTGAAGTACTCAAAAGGGCCACTTGATGTCTTGTGATAGATTACATTTTTGAAAGATTCTGATTTACTGGTGAACTTAGAAAGTTTGCAACCCTAATCATGCAAAAATGTAAATTTACATAGTATGTTCATACGCTATTCTATTTACATTATCAACAGAATGTCATGTGCTGAAAAAAGGTTCATGGGTTTTGCGACTCAACAATTTGCTACGCAGCTAAAATTTACCATAAATATCCCAGTAGCCATGACACAGGTAGTGTGCTTTAAACAAACTCTTCAACTATGCAAGCAACTTTTCATCTTAACCATATTACACTCTTGAATAATGCAACCAAACCACAATATGCTCTTGAATAATGCAACAATTCACAAGCATGTGCAGAGATATCATAACCGCCATCGATAAGAGACAAAACTGTGCATCTGTATTCATCGACTTGGCCAAGGCTTTCGACTCTGTCAATCACCACATTCTTATCAGCATACTCAACAGCCTTGGTTTCTCAAATGACTGCCTCGCCTGGTTCAAAATCAAATCAAATGTATTTATATAGCCCTTCATACATCAGCTGATATCTCAAAGTGCTGTACAGAAACCCAGCCTAAAACCCCAAACAGCAAGCAAAGCAGGTGTTGAAGCACGTTGGCTAGGAAAAACTCCCTAGAAATGTCAGAACCTAGGAAGAAACCTAGAGAGGAACCAGGCTATGAGGGGTGGCCAGTCCTCTTCTGGCTGTGCCGGGTGGAGATTATAACAGAACATGGCCAAGATGTTCAAATGTTCATAAATGGGTCTGGGACATGTAGCACGTCCGGTGAACAGGTCAGAATTCCATAGTCGCAGGCAGAACAGTTGAAACTGGAGCAGCAGCATGGCCAGGTGGACTGGGGACAGCAAGGAGTCATCATGCCAGGTAGTCCTGAGGCATGGTCCTAGGGCTCAGGTCCTCCGAGAGAGAGAGAGAAAGAGAGAATTAGAGAGAGCATAGTTAAATTCACACAGGACACCGGATAAAACAGGAGAAGTACTCCAGATATAACAAACTGACCCTAGCCCCCCGACACATAAACCACTGCAGCATAAATACTGGAGGCTGAGACAGGAGGGGTCAGGAGACACTGTGGCCCCATTCGATGATACCCCCGGACAGGGCCAAACAGGAAGGATATAACCCCACCCACTTTGCCAAAGCACAGCCCCCACACCACTAAAGGGATATCTTCAACCACCAACTTACCATCCTGAGACAAGGACGAGTATAGCCCACAAAGATCTCCGACACGGCACATCCCAAGGGGGGGCGCCAACCCAGACAGGAAGATCAAATCAGTGACTCAACCCACTCAAGTGACGAACCCCTCCTAGGGAGAGAGCACCAATAAGCCAGTGACTCAGCCCCTGTGATAGGGTTAGAGGCAGAGAATCCCAGTGGAAAGAGGGGAACCGGCCAGGCAGAGACAGCAAGGGCGGTTCGTTTCTCCAGAGCCTTTCCGTTCACCTTCACACTCCTGGGCCAGACTACACTCAATCATATGACCCACTGAAGAGATGAGTCTTCAGTATAGACTTAAAGGTTGAGACCGAGTTTGCGTCTCTCACATGGGTAGGCAGACCATTCCATAAAAATGGAGCTCTATAGGAGAAAGCCCTGCCTCCCGCTGTTTGCTTAGAAATTCTAGGGACAATTAGGAGGCCTGCGTCTTGTGACCGTAGCGTACGTGTAGGTATGTACGGCAGGACCAAATCAAAGAGATAGGTAGGAGCAAGCCCATGTAATGCTTTGTAGGTTAGCAGTAAAACCTTGACAGGCAGCCAGAGTGGGGAGGCTAGCACTGGAGTAATATGATCAAATGTTTTGGTTCTAGTCAGGATTATAGCAGCCGTATTTAGCACTAACTGAAGTTTATTTAGTGCTTTATCCGGGTAGCCGTAAAGTAGAGCATTGCAGTAGTCTAACCTAGAAGTAACAAAAGCATGGATTAATTTTTCTGCATCATTTTTGGACAGAAAGTTTCTGATTTTCGCAATGTTACGTAGATGGAAAAAAGCTGTCTTTGAAACAGGCTTGAGAGAGTTAAAATATATAGTGAAAACAATAGTGG
This sequence comes from Oncorhynchus mykiss, assembly GCF_057628025.1. Taxonomy (NCBI): domain Eukaryota; kingdom Metazoa; phylum Chordata; class Actinopteri; order Salmoniformes; family Salmonidae; genus Oncorhynchus; species Oncorhynchus mykiss. The sequence goes on from NC_143035.1 coordinate 9,910,395, forward strand.
TCCTAAAACCGAACCTTGAGGAACACCGAAATTTACAGTTGATTTGTCAGAGGACAAGCCATTCACAGAGACAAACTGATATCTTTCCGACAGATAAGATCTAAACCAGGCCAGAACTTGTCCGTGTAGACCAATTTGGGTTTCCAATCTCTCCAAAATATGTATGTGGTGATCGATGGTATCAAAAGCAGCACTAAGGTCTAGGAGCATGAGGACAGATGCAGAGCCTCGGTCTGATGCCATTAAAAGGTAATTTACCATGTTCACAAGTGCAGTCTCAGTGCTATGATGGGGTCTAAAACCAGACTGAAGCATTTCATATACATTGTTTGTTTTCAGGAAGGCAGCCTTTTCTAAAAATGTTGAGAGGAATGGAAGATTCGATATAGGGCTATAGTTTAGTATACTTTCTGGGTCAAGGTTTGGCTTTTTTAAGAGAGGCTTTATTACTGCCACTTTTAGTGAGTTTTGTACACATCCGGTGGATAGAGAGCCTTTTATTATGTTCAACATAGGAGGGCCAAGCACAGGAAGCAGCTCTTTCAGTAGTTTAGTTGGAATAGGGTCCAGTATGCAGCTTGAAGGTTTAGAGGCTAAGATTATTTTCATCATTTTGTCAAGAGATATAGTACTAAAACAATTGAGTGTCTCTCTTGATCCTAGATCCTGGCAGAGTTTTGCAGACTCAGGACAACTGAACTTTGAAGGAATACGCAGATTTAAAGAGGAGTCCATAATTTGCTTTCTAATAATCATGATCTTTTCCTCAACGAAGTTCTTGAATTTATTACTGCTGAAGTGAAAGCCATCCTCACTTGGGGAATGCTGCTTTTTAGTTAGCTTTGCGACAGTATCAAAAAGACATTTCGGATTGTTCTTATTTTCATCAATTAAGTTGGAAAAATAGGATGATCGAGCAGCAGTAAGGGCTCTTCGATACTGCACGGTACTGTCTTTCCAAGCTAGTCGGAAGACTTCCAGTTTTCTGGAAGCTTGTTTCAGAGTTCGGGTATTTTCTGTATACCAGGGAGCTAGTTTCTTATGGGAAATGTTTTTAGTTTTTAAGGGTGCAACTCATCTAGGGTATTGCGCAAGATTAAATTGAGTTCCTCAGTTAGGTGGTTAACTAATTTTTGTCCTCTGACGTCCTTGGGTAGGCAGAGGGAGTCTGGAAGGGCATCAAGGAATCTTTGTGTTGTCTGTGAATTTATAGCACTCTTTTCTATGTATACATCAATGATGTCGCTCTTGCTGCTGGTGATTCTCTGATCCACTTCTACGCAGACGACACCATTCTGTATACTTCTGGCCCTTCTTTGGACAATGTGTTAACTAACCTCCAGACGAGCTTCAATGCCATACAACTCTCCTTCCGTGGCCTCCAACTGCTCTTAAATGCAAGTAAAACTAAATGCATGCTCTTCAACCGATCGCTGCCCACACCTGCCCCCCCGTCCAGAATCACTACTCTGAAAGGTTCTGACTTAGAATATGTGGACAACTACAAATACCTAGGTGTCTGGTTAGACTGTAAACTCTCCTTTCAGACTGACATTAAGCATCTCCAATCCAAAATTAAATCTAGAATTGGATTCCTATTTCGCAACAAAGCATCCTTCACTTATGCTGCCAAACATACCCTCGTAAAACTGACTATCCTACCGATCATTGACTTCGGCGATGTCATTTACAAAATAGCCTCCAACACTCTACTCAGCAAATTGGATGCAGTCTATTACAGTGCCATCCGTTCTGTCACCAAAGCCCCATATACTACCCACCACTGCGACCTGCATGCTCTCATTGGCTGGCCCTTGCTTCATATTGGTCCCCAAACCCACTGGCTTCAGGTCATCTATAAGTCTTTGCTAGGTAAAGCCCCGCCTTATCTCCGCTCACTGGTCACCATAGCAGCACCCACCCATAGCACGCGCTCCAGCAGGTATATTTCACTGGTCACCCCCAAAGCCAATTCCTCCTTTGGCCGCCTTTCCTTTTAGTTCTCTGCTGCCAATAACTGTAACGAACTGCAAAAATCACTGAAGCTGGAGACTTATTTCTCCCTCTCTAGCTTTAATCACCAGCTGTCAGAGCAGCTCACAGATCACTGCACCTGTACATAGCCCATCTGTAAATAGCCCATCCAACTACCTCATCCCCATACTGTTATTTATTTTATGTATTTTGCTCCTTTGCACCCCAGTATCTCTACTTGCACACTCATCTTCTGCACATCTATCACTCCAGTATTTAATTTCTGTATTGTAATTATTTCGCCACTATGGCCTATTTATTACCTTACCTCCCTTATCCTACCTCATTTCCAAACACTCTATGTAGACTTTTTCTATTGTAATATTAACTGTATGTTTGTTTATTCCATGTGTAACGCTGTGTTGTTGTTTGTGTCGCACTGCTTTGCTTTATCTTGGTCAGGTCACAGTTGTAAATGAGAACTAGCCAACTAGCCTTCCTAATTAAATAAAGGTAAAATAAATAAATGAAATAAAAATGAAAGGGTTGATTTTCTCATCCGTACACTCATTACATTTTAGCTGCAAGACAAAGCTACTGCTAACTAGCTAGCTATAGTTAACAACATATGCTTCATCAAGTAACGTTAGCCTATCAAAAATGAATGATTACTTCTCTAATACAAATATAAAAGTACAGTAGGCCTATATTACAACCGTATCATATCGAAGTTAACAAACCAGGCTTAATTTTGATCAATTTCATTCAAATCATAATGTAGTAAAATAAAATTGCGACTGAAAACGTGGGTAATTCACTTGGGAGTTGGTCAGCTTCTTGTTGGCCAAATGTACGGTGGCTCAGTGCAGCCTAGCACTCAGCAAAAACAGTATTTATTTAAGCTACAGCAACAATTTTAGAATGTAACAGGCTGTAAAACTCAATAAAACAAGTAAAAAATTTAAGGAATTCATTTCAGCTGTTTCATAAACCTTTTCCCCAAAAAAATGTATTGGACTTACACAAAATTGCATTCTAATGGTGCAGCATTCTTATTGGTTTACAGAAGACGGACCTGGCTCTTGTTGTCAATTTGACTAGGACCAGCCAATCTCTTATTGTCGATTCAACAAACAACCAGTCAATTTGACAACAAGAGATTTGCTGGACCCAGTCAATTTAACAACAAGAGATTTGCTGGACCCAGTCAATTTAACAACGAGATTTGCTGGACCCAGTCAATTTAACAACAAGAGATTTGCTGGACCCAGTGAATTTAACAACAAGAGATTTGCTGGACCCAGTCAATTTAACAACAAGAGATTTGCTGGCACCAGTTAATTTGACCAAAAGAGACAGTTCATTGTTGAATTGTTACAGGTAGTACCTTCTAAAGATTTTTTACTGTACAAGCATATTGCTTGAAGAGATGATTCTGTTTACATCCGACTGCTCGGAGGGGTCTCCAAAGGTGACATAGGAGACGTGAGAAATTCGCAAGTTGACACTACATTAATAGTCTAGCCACGGGTATTCTTTCAAAAACCTCTGGAGAATCTATCATAGTGTAAAAACGGTCTTAGTCAAAAGGTGACAATTGAGTCCCGTTCCCATTGGAACATGACATTGCACATGATGTGTTTTTACCGCATTTACCAAAGCCACGTCCTAGTGGTGCATGGAAAGCAGGCTGTTCCAAGACTTTAAAAGACAGCACATGCAATCAACAACTGCCATGGTTACCTCTCTTGCTCAGTGATTGGCTTGGCAATCCAATGCGATGTGTGTTTTTATGAGTCAAATAATACCCGAAAATAGAATCACAAAAATGTACAGTATGTTACATGGACTTAGACTCTCCACTTCCACTTGAACAGAACCCTTAAACAGAGGACACAGAAGCAAATCTATTTAGTTTGGATGGATGTATAAATTCTGTTTAACGCTTTTAAAAATCCTCAATGAAATCTATTGACTAACTTCCGTCCACAGCGGTCGGCAGACGAGCTCCAAAGTAGTTTTGAAGTATCTGTGAAAAGACTCCCTTAATCCATTTTATTTGCTCAGCTACCTCTGAAACCATTTGTCCACAGAGCTCCCCCCTCCTCTACTCTCCTCCCCCCTCCCTCCCTCCCCTACCCACAAGCCCATCCCAGAGCCCAGGGATTTAGTATGGAGGTGCAAGAGCCCACAGACGGTTAAAAAAGAGCCATCTGGCCGAGTGGTGGGGGTGTGGTGGGGGAGCCGTGCTGGGCAATCAAAATGACGGACAGCAGTGAAAAGTGTTTTGCAGGCTCCCACATACATGTGAAGTAGCCCGACTTGTGAGCTTTCACAGCTCCCCCTGGTCTTCAGGTAAACACTAGGCCTGGCATGATATGGCCTCGCAGCCTCAATCTGTGTGTGTGTGTATATAGTGTTAGAACAACTGCTCACTTTATTTGTGTGAGTGTGTGTGTGTGTATAGTGTTAGAATGACTTCCCACTGTATTTGTGTGTGTGTGTGTGTGTGTGTGTATAGTGTTAGAATGACTGCCCACTGTATTTGTGTGTGTGTGTGTGTGTGTGCGTGTGTGTGTGCGTGTGTGCGTGTGTTTGTGCGTGTGTGTGTGTGTGTGTGTGTGTGTGTGTGTGTGTGTGTGTGTGTGTGCGTGTGTGTGTGTGTGTGCATGCGTGCGAGGGTGTGTGTGAGGGTGAGTGAGCGAGTGAGAAGAGGTAGGCGTCCGGCGATGAGGCAGGTTAGCAGGTGAAGTAACACCTCATCCATATTTCATAAAAAACGTTTAAAAAACCTGCCATTCGACGACTTCTAAGCTCCAATGCAAAATGTGGCTCACAATCGTTGCTCTCCCCTCTCTGAACAAATATTATAATCCCATTCTCTTATGCTTCCATCTCTCCCCTCCAACCCCCTCCCCCCCTGCGACGGCCCCTTTCTCCTCCCTGCTCTAACCCCTCCTAATGTAGGGAGCTAGGCTTCATTTTTCAATCTCCCTTTGGGGCTCTGTTGTCAGGGAGCAGCCCTTAGGAAGTCTTTATTTCTGCCAGGCAGGGCCTCTTGTGTTCCTCCACCATCCTCCCTCCATTCTCATGGCTGTCCCCCCCACCTGCTGAGAGCCTGATCCCAGACAGGGCATCACTTAAGCGGGGGACAATTACCAATGCTCCCAGGCTTTGATCATCTGACCACATGGAAGCACAACAGCTGACCACATGTTTCAACAGACAAGAAGAAGGAGATGGAGAAAAGAGGAAGAGGTAGTATAGAGAAAAGAGGGGGGAGAAGGAGAGAAGAAGAAGAAGGGGACAAAAGAGTTCCCTTTTTAATTCATTCAGCCCCATTCCAGTCCAGGAGCTGTGCATAGAGAGATAGAGTTAGCTATCTAGTATAGTTGTTTAATTTGTGTTGTAAACAGTTTTGTTTTATGATCATGATTATGGATTTGGAGCCCAGCAACCTCTACTTATTACCGACAATGTCTGGCCTCTGCAGCGTCTTAAAACGTTTGGTTTCAATTTGCTTTTTTCTCTCTTTTGTGAGTGTGGCAGAGAAAGAGAGAGAGAAGTAATTTGAGGCGGCGCTTGTAAAAGTGAGTGCTAATTCTGATGCCATTGTCGGCCAAATTGTCACTAGCCCAGCTGGGCAGCTGGGCTGCTACTGCTCAGGATCTCTCCTCCTATCCGCAGCCTCAGACTCTGCCTGTTTAAGAAAGATTGAAAGGCCTCTGCTCCACAAAATCACCACGGCCCCATGTGGACCCACAGAGGTCACCCCAGTGAACCCGAGTGAACCAGCTCACAGTATGAAACAGGAACACTAGGCCTTTTCAAAGAGAGAAGGCGAAAACACTCTCCTAACTTACACAGAGTTATGTTGTTCCCTGACTGTGGAGGTTAGAGTGAAAGGTGGATGGATAAGTTAGATGTTGATTTTAGACCATAGCCAAGAATATGCAATGTGTAGTTGTAATAGCAATGGTATATCAGTATACACAGAAAGTTGGGGTAGTGGTGATAGTGAGTGTTGACACTGGGAAGATCTGTATGAATTCAGAGGGGTGCAGTTTTGGACCAGATGATAATGCATTTTTATCTCCTATAATCCACACCACACACATAGCCCATGCTAACTTCCATAATCATGTAGCTAACATTTCCAGGCACTGTCAAGTGGATCACATGGCCTCATAGTGTTATCAGTAAATCTCTCATAGCAGTTGAATGTGTTGTGAAGTTGTGAGGATACAGTGTTTCATGATGGATCACCTGGGTCTGTCTGCCTGTGGCTGGGCCCCCAGTGGTGCACACTGGGATATGAGGTCTTAATTAGGGGGCTGGAGGAGGGTTGGTGTGTGTGTGTGTGTGGGGGGGGGGGGGGGGCTGTTTGCCAGGGATGGCCTCTTGGAGTGTCCCAATTGTGCAGGAGATCACTTTACCACATTAAGGGCGCCTGAAAAGAGCCTCTTCACCAGCACTTGGGTCCAGGCTGGAATAACAGGCTCTGTTTTGACTGGCTGACATCTCCTGACACCTTTTATTGTGACCCAAAGCTCTGCTCTGGTCTGCTCCGTCAACTAACAACCTGCTCCTGCCTGTGCACAGCCCAGGATGAGATATGCATGCTCACACACACATGGGCGCAAGCATGTATGTGCACATGGACAAGGTTACACACACATGCACACACAAATATAAATGAACTCAATTATAATGATATCTTTTTATATATTTATATACCGGTGAACATTGAAATTAAATTAATCAGTTAATTAATCAGTTTGAGAAAACAATTAAATATCTTTACATTTTGAAGTTGTTATAATTCAGAAATTATTATTCTCTGCGCAGCAATACATACAAATTACTTGTTATTTATGTTATATCACAATAGAACTATTTTTATTATTACTATAACAATATAGATTACCATTGCCATTATCTTCATTATTTAATATCTAGTGTTGTTGAATTTGAAGTGCCTTAATTGAAAGAATTGTGTTTTACATTATTATCATCATCTTAAATGACATTATGCCTCATAAATCAATGTTGGATCGTAATTGGACGTCATTTGTTCTTTCATTTGTTTTATGAAGTAAGGTGGAATACATGAGAACTTTGGAGAGAAAATAAATCTGCAACAAGCTAGCTTCTCCCTTTCAAAAACAATTGCGTACTATTGTCTTATGTACAGGTTTAATTTGCATTGTTTCGAGAAAGACAAGTTATACACTCTTAGAAAAAAAGGGTTCCAAAAGGGTTCTTCGGCTGTCGCCATAGGAGAACCCTTTTTTGGCTCCAGGTAGAAACCTTTTTGATTCCAAGTATAACTTTTTGGGTTCCTTGTAGAACTCTCTGTGGAAAGGGTTCTACTTGGAACTCAAAAGGGTTATATTTGGAACCAGAAAGGGTTCTTCAAAGGTTTCTCCCATGGGGGACAACCAAAGAACCATTTTAGTTTTTTTCTAAGAGTGTAGTCTCAACATTCACATTCTTCCTCAAAGACATCATGTTATTTTCCAAAAGAGGAAGTCATTTTATTATGTAACATTTCTGGTACTGGTCATTTGTGTATCCTACCTAGTTCGTAATCATTTTATCCGGCTGTTAAAAATAATTAACAAGTCATGCTCTTTTGTCGTCCACCATTTTAAGTCCTCGGTCCAGCAATGAAAGGCTTTTCCATAAGCACGGTCACATAATAGTGTCAGAATCCATTTTAAAGTGCCGTAATTCAGGGGTTTACAAGGCCCATAAAACCGCAACATGCCCCGATAATGAGAAGCATGAATGGAAACTTGGAGTTCCTTGTGGCCCCTGAGGGAGAGAGCACATGAGCAAGAGAGAGAGAGACAGAGAGAGAGCGAGAGAGACAGACAGAGGAAGATAGGGAATGAGGGTATGAGAGACACATGCACAAAGGGTGTTCCTAACAAAAGCAGACTAGGGGCTTCTTTACACTACTTTGATGACACAAACTAGGTCCAGGAGAGATACGTGTAGTGTAAAGAAACAGAGCTAGATTAAAATCTCTCTTAAAGAGATGTCTCCCGCAGTAGTGTTGCAGTCATCTACACCACCAACCCCTCTCTGAATTGTACTGTGTACTGTACTGTGTAAAGACAGCAGCTCTCCAACACCACATGTCCCTGCAGGAATAACCTTAAAACCAGTAGACAAAATTTTTGCTCAATTAGCCAAATTGAAAATGAAAGGCTTTTAAAATATCCACACTTTTGTGAATCATTACATGAATCAAGTGTGCAACACTATGTGCAATCTGGTTTAGATGAGAAGCTCCTGTGTAGTTTGAGTTGCTATCCTCATTTTGTTTGTCTATATTCTACTGTAGTTACGGTAAGATTATAGCTGTCCTCACTCATGAAGCAGGAATGTGGCTTTGGTCACATCACACCCAAGGCTAGGGTAAACAGAAAAGTTGCAAATCTTATGTTGAAGAGAGATAGATCTCACTAGACATTCTTTTCTTATGTAAATCCACCCCTAGGAGAGTCTGGGCTCTCATAGCAGCTTACCAGCTATAACTAGAGTGAGAGGGAGGGAGAGAGAGAGAGAGAGAGAGAGAGAGAGAGAGAGAGAGAATGGGAGAGAAAGGCGTGAGAGAAAGAGAGTGAGGGAATGGGTGGAGAAGGGGAGATTGTATTAGATATTGTGTTGTACACCAGGCAGCTGAAAGGAAAGGATCCGCTGTGATTGTAATCCACTGTGATTGGGATCCACTGTGATTGTAATCCACTGTGATTGGGATCCACTGTGATTGTAATCCACTGTGATTGGGATCCACTGTGATTGTAATCCACTGTGATTGTAATCCACTGTGATTGTAATCCACTGTGATTGGGATCCACTGTGATTGGGATCCACTGTGATTGGGATCCACTGTGATTGTAATCCACTGTGATTGGGATCCAGGTTTACAGTGGAATGGGCAGGAATAAACAGCACCGTAGGGTTTGTTCAATCTGAGTAATATCACATGGACAAGTGTCAAAGGTCACAGAAAACATATATGCATACAGCGGGGTCCGAAATTATTGATACCCTTGATAAAGATGAGCAAAAATGACTGTACAAGTAAATTATTTAAATAGTATTTGTATGCTCAAAAAAATTGTGAAATCATATTATTTTATACTAATGCAATTGCTCAGAGAGATTTTATTTAACAAGTAATATTTTTTTCTCTCAAAAAGGTAGGTGTCAAAATGATTGACACCCGTTTTCAATACCTTTCAATACCTCGCCGTGCGCGGATAACGCCACTGAGCCTTTTCTAAAATGTTTTATGAGAGATGTTAGACCGTTCCTCCAGACATGATCCTTCCAGAACCTTGAAATCCTTCAATTCAAACCACAAGTTTTCAATGGGTTTCAAATCCGCAGACTGAGATGGCCATTGCAAAATGTTAATTTTGTGGCCAATTAACCATTTGTTTTTGTATTTTGATGTGTGTTTCAGCTTTATTGTCTTGGTGGAAGAGCCACTTGCAGCCAAGTTTCAGCCTAATGGCAGAGGCAACAAAGTTTTTGGCTAAAATATTCTGGTACTGGGTAAAGTTCATGATGCCGATGACCTTAACAAGGGCCCCATGACGAGAGGAATCAAAATAGCCCCATAACATCAAAGATCCACCAGCATATTTTATGGTAGGTATGTGGTTATTTTCTGCTCATGCATTCTCATTTCGACAACTAACCCACCGCTAGTCTGCGTGGCAAAGAGCTTTATTTTCATGTCATCTGACCAAAGCACCGGTTCCAATCCAACTGCCAATGCTGTTTAGCAAACTTTGTGCATTTACAATATGTCAAGCTACTTGAGACTCAATGGCACCAGTTAAAACCAAGAGGAAACTGTCTGCCAAGAGGAAAGAGTCTCGCACTCTTTCCTTAGAACTTAGAAAGGCTGAACACAAATGGAAGGCCTGGTAACTTCAAGTATTCTGTGAGATAATGAAGGATCTGATAAGCAATTGCAATGTTGCTATTAAAGATGCAAGATCAAACTATTTCTCTACCCTGACCTCTGAGAACTCCCACAACAATTCTGTTGAAGACAATTGAGCGTGTTGTTGGTGTAAACCCGATCAGTGACATGCTCGCATCCCATGATCTCTGCAAACAGTTTTTACGATTCTTTCCAGAAAAACATGTCTAATATTCAATACACGATTGACAGTAGCCAACACTTTACCAGCATTTCTGGCAAAGGAGACTGTCGTGGAAATGACCACCAGAGACACCAATATTAAATGAATCATTCTTTATTATCAGCAAGCTGGAGAGGTTCCAACAAACTTAAAGCACCAAGTAGGACCCGTCTTTCAGGAGCTCCCTTAACACTAATAATATCTCTTATTATCCACGTTTCAATCAGCTTAACACGTCCTTTCCACACTCACACAACGTTCACATCCACATTCACTTAGTACTATTCCCAAACACATGTAACCTTTATTTAACTAGGCAAGTCAGTTAAGAACAAATTATTATTTACAATGACGGCCTACACCGGCCTAACCCAGACGACGGTGGGTATATAGTCCCTACAGCAGCTATAGGCCCTATAGCATCGATATTCCCTATAGTCTCACTCTGTAGCATCTATAGTCCCTACAGCATCTATAGGCCCTATAGCATCAATATCCCCTATAGTCTCACTCTGTAGCATCTATAGTCCCTACAGCATCTATAGGCCCTATAGCATCGATATTCCCTATAGTCTCACTCTGTAGCATCTATAGTCCCTACAGCATCTATAGGCCCTATAGCATCAATATCCCCTATAGTCTCACTCTGTAGCATCTATAGTCCCTACAGCATCTATAGGCCCTATAGCATCGATATTCCCTATAGTCTCACTCTGTAGCATCTATAGTCCCTACAGCATCTATAGGCCCTATAGCATCAATATCCCCTATAGTCTCACTCTGTAGCATCTATAGTCCCTACAGCATCTATAGGCCCTATAGCATCGATATTCCCTATAGTCTCACTCTGTAGCATCTATAGTCCCTACAGCATCTATAGTCCCTACAGCATCTATAGTCCCTATAGCATCGATATTCCCTATAGTCTCACTCTGTAGCATCTATAGTCCCTACAGCATCTATAGGCCCTATAGCATCAATATCCCCTATAGTCTCACTCTGTAGCATCTATAGTCCCTACAGCAGCTATAGGCCCTATAGCATCGATATTCCCTATAGTCTCACTCTGTAGCATCTATAGTCCCTACAGCATCTATAGGCCCTATAGCATCAATATCCCCTATAGTCTCACTCTGTAGCATCTATAGTCCCTACAGCATCTATAGGCCCTATAGCATCGATATTCCCTATAGTCTCACTCTGTAGCATCTATAGTCCCTACAGCATCTATAGTCCCTACAGCATCTATAGGCCCTATAGCATCAATATCCCCTATAGTCTCACTCTGTAGCATCTATAGTCCCTACAGCATATATAGTCCCTACAGCATCTATAGGCCCTATAGCATCGATATTCCCTATAGTCTCACTCTGTAGCATCTATAGTCCCTACAGCATCTATAGGCCCTATTGCATCTATAGTCCCTACAGCATCTATAGTCCCTACAGCATCTATAGGCCCTATAGCATCGATATTCCCTATAGTCTCACTCTGTAGGATCTATAGTCCCTATAGCATCTATAGTCCCTACAGCATATATAGTCCCTACAGCATCTATAGTCCCTACAGCATCTATAGTCCCTACAGCATCGATATTCCCTATAGTCTCACTCTGTAGCATCTATAGTCCCTACAGCATCTATAGTCCCTATAGCATCTATAGTCCCTACAGCATATATAGTCCCTACAGCACAGCATCTATAGTCCCTATAGCATTGATATTCCCTATAGTCTCACTCTGTAGCATCTATAGTCCCTACAGCATGTATAGTCCCTACAGCATCTATAGGCCCTATAGCGTCGATATTCCCTATAGTCTCACTCTGTAGCATCTATAGTCCCTATAGCATCTATAGGCCCTATAGCATCAATATCCCCTATAGTCTCACTCTGTAGCATCTATAGTCCCTACAGCATCTATAGTCCCTATAGCATCGATATTCCCTATAGTCTCACTCTGTAGCATCTATAGTCCCTACAGCATCTATAGGCCCTATAGCATCAATATCCCCTATAGTCTCACTCTGTAGCATCTATAGTCCCTACAGCATCTATAGGCCCTATAGCATCGATATTCCCTATAGTCTCACTCTGTAGCATCTATAGTCCCTATAGCATCTATAGTCCCTACAGCATATATAGTCCCTACAGCATCTATAGGCCCTATAGCATCGATATTCCCTATAGTCTCACTCTGTAGCATCTATAGTCCCTACAGCATCTATAGTCCCTATAGCATCTATAGGCCGCCCTATAGCATCAATATCCCCTATAGTCTCACTCTGTAGCATCTATAGTCCCTACAGCATCTATAGGCCCTATAGCATCGATATTCCCTATAGTCTCACTCTGTAGCATCTATAGTCCCTACAGCATCTATAGTCCCTACAGCATATATAGTCCCTACAGCATCTATAGTCCCTACAGCATCTATAGGCCCTATAGCATCAATATCCCCTATAGTCTCACTCTGTAGCATCTATAGTCCCTACAGCATCTATAGGCCCTATAGCATCGATATTCCCTATAGTCTCACTCTGTAGCATCTATAGTCCCTACAGCATCTATAGTCCCTACAGCATCTATAGTCCCTACAGCATCTATAGTCCCTACAGCATCTATAGTCCCTCAGCATCTATGGTCTCAATAGTTTATATAGTCACAAATGCTTTAGTCGCTATAGGCTCTAAAGTCTTGCCGCCTCCCATACATATAGAATAACACCTCGTGCTATTACTTAAGAATAGTTGTACCCTCCTTCATTTTTATGTTTAGTTTTATTGGCTTATATATTTATTTATTTATTATACAAATTCATATGTTACTTTGACTTACTGAAATTCAGAAGATATGTCCCTCAGAGGTTCGCGGATCAGTTATCTTCCCCCAGGCAGCTCTCAGTATAAGCATAGTCTGGGCGGCTCCACGTCGTCTTTGGTCAGACGGGAAATTCTCTTACGCTTCCCCACTACGGAATGCGGCACCGATGTCTCCCTCGCAGACCTTCACTGGGATGCTCCACAGGTGGAATCACTGATCCTGTTCGTTGACGCCAAATTGTAGTGGAAATTACCCCCATGTACTTTATGCAAGTTTGACTGTGACCTCTCCAGCTTGCTGATGATAAATAAATGTTCATTTAAGATTGGCTTCAGGTGTCCCTGGTGGTAATTTCCACAACAAGACACTTGAGGCAACTACTCTGAGACTGTCTACTGCTTCCTTTGAGCAAATTTTCTTTGAGTCCCTCCTTGATACTGTAGCTCACATGAAGACCTCCTCCTGCACCTTGGACATGATCCCTACTAGACTACTAAAAGAGGTTATGCCTACTGTTGGCCCCAACATTCTGTCTGTTGTAAATACCTCCCTGACCTCTGGCTCCTTTCCAGCCAATTTTAAAACGGCTCTTGTCCAACCTCTCCTTAAAATCCCCAATCTAGACACCACTGAGCTATTATAGACCTCTCTAAACTTCCTTTTTTTATCTAAGATTTTTGAAAAAGTTGTTTTCAAGCAAGGTGGCTTATTTGAGTATGAGCAACTTGAACAATTACAGTCGGGCTTCCGCTCACTTCACAGCACGGAAACTGCTTTACATAAAGTCAGAAAATGACCCTCTGTTTGCTGTCGATGCCATTGACAGCAAACTCATCTAGTTCTTTTAGATGACACACAGCTTTATTAACCAATCAGACCGAGTAACCAAGGTAACGTAGTTACCCTTCACACGTGTCTTGTTGACATCAAATGTTGGAATTCTGACCCTTTTCTCCTCCTCAATGAGGTTGTTTTATTTGCCCCCACCTTGCTAGAACCCAGATTGTAAATAACCTTTGTTGTCTGTCCACCAATGTGAAGCCTACTGCCAGAAATCTTGGTGTCTTCTTTGACCCTGACCTCAACCATGAGCTGCATGTAAAGACAGTTGTACAGTCCTGCTTTTATCATGTAAGAAATATAGCTAAAGTCAAGTATTTTAGTCACTGATCTGGAGAAAGTTTTATATGTGCTTTTATTTCCTCAAGCCTAGATTACTGTAACTCTTTGTACACGTCTGTCAGAAATCACTCCATTGTCTACAGTTAGTTCAAAATGCTGTAATTCGACTTTTAACAGGCACCGGGAAATTGAACCATATCACACCTATGTTGCTCAGTTGGTAGAGAATGGTGCTTGCAACACCATAGTTGTGGGTTCGCTTCCCACAGGGGGACAGTTTGAAAATGCAGAAAAATGTATGCACTCACTACTGTAAGTCGCTCTGGATAAGAGCATCTGCTAAATGACTAAAATGTCAAATTTGAGCTTCTCTACACTGGCTACCAGTAACTTTTAGAATACATTTAGAAAATGTATTAATCACGTTTAAGGCTTGGTTTAGCCCCATAATATCTGTGATATTTTATCTCTTTATGAGCCAGGATGCAGCCTGAGATCCTCTGGCAGGGACCTGTTGACCATTCCCACGTCTAGGTTGAAAACAAAAGGAGACCAGGCATTTGCCATTAGGGCCCCTAGACTTTGGAGTGGTCTGCCAGAGGAGATCAGACATGCAGATTCAGTGCCTCTTTTTATTCCCCCTGTCTGTTTCTTTATCATACTTTTATTTTATGATGTGAGGCACCTTGCTACTTGTATTGAAAAGCAGTATACAAATAAAGTTATTATTATTATTAATTGACCCCAAAATCAACATTTTGCACTGGCTATATCAGTCTCCGGACTTGAAAGTCGTTGAAAACGTGTGGTTTGAATTGAGAAGGATAGTGCATAAGCACAGACAAAGGATATCATGGATCTGGATGGAGGTGTACGCTGTCTGTCACACAGCTCACTGAAAACATTTGAGTCATCTTTCCAGAATTCCTTCTGTTTTTGATGAAATAAATCCTGGATATAGTAATGTGATGGCTGGCCTGAAGTCAGTTAAGCTTCCTCGCTGAGTTCACACTAGCTGGAGATCTTGTAACTCCACAGGCAATCAGGGAGCACATTAAAAATAACGGTCATTCTCTGGAACTGCTACAACTGCTACACTCTTAGAAAAAAAAGGTGCTATCTACAACCTAAAGGGTTCTTCAGCTGTTCCCATAAGGGAACCCTTTGAAGAACCATTTTTGGTTGCAGGTAGAATCCTCTGTAGAAAGGGTTCTACATGCAACCCAAAAGGGTTTTACCTGGAACCAAAAGGGTTCTTCGGCTGTCCCCATAAGAGAACCATTTGAAGAACCCTATTTGTTTTTTAGGTAGAACCCTTTTTGGTTGCAGGTAGAACTCTTTCTACAGAGGGTTCTACATGGAACCCAAAAGGGTTCTACCTGGAACCAAAAAAGGGTTCTCGTCTGGGGATAGACGAAGAACCCTTTTGGAACGTCAACTGTCTCATGAAAAGGCCATGATCTCCTCAACTCAGGGCCGGCCAGAGGCCATACCAGGAGACTTAGATAAAGTAGTAACTTCTCAACAAAGATTTGATAGTTTTAGCAAAGTTAGGAAAAAGTTAGGAAGATATGAAGTTCAAGACAGACGTATAGCAGGCAGCTGTTGGGTTCTTTGGCAGCCAGTGTAGTGTGTGTGAATTATGTCCATGTATAAAGCTGGGCCTGTGTAGTCCTGGCAAAGAGCTCCAGGAAAGCTGGAAACAACTATAAATCACCTAGCAATCGGATGAAGAATTGATATGAAATCTGGGATTGCAAGCAACATTTTTAATTATTACTGGAAATCATAAATGTTACTCTCATAAAGAAGCTTGGCCCAGAGTAGTGGAGTGTAGTGGTCCCTGGGTTCCGTATTCTGAGCTCTAAAGCAGAATGGTGCTGGGTTATTATTTATTATTTACCTTTATTTAACCAGGTAGGCAAGTTGAGAACAAGTTCTCATTTACAATTGCGACCTGGCCAAGATAAAGCAAAGCAGTTCGACAGATACAACAACACAGAGTTACACATGGAGTAAAACAAACATACAGTCAATAATAAAGTATAAACAAGTCTATATACAATGTGAGCAAATGAGGTGAGAAGGGAGGTAAAGGCAAAAAAAGGCCTTGGTGGCAAGGTAAATACAATATAGCAAGTAAAACACTGGAATGGTATTTTTGCAATGGAAGAATGTGCAAAGTAGAAATAAAAATAATGGGGTGCAAAGGAGCAAAATAAATAAATAAATTAAATAAAGTTGGGAAAGAGGTAGTTGATAGGGCTAAATTATAGGTGGGCTATGTACAGGTGCAGTAATCTGTGAGCTGCTCTGACAGTTGGTGCTTAAAGCTAGTGAGGGAGATAAGTGTTTCCAGTTTCAGAGATTTTTGTAGTTCGTTCCAGTCATTGGCAGCAGAGAACTGGAAAGAGAGACGGCCAAAGAAAGAATTGGTTTTGGGGGTGACCAGAGAGATATACCTGCTGGAGCGTGTGCTACAGGTGGGAGATGCTATGGTGACCAGCGAGCTGAGATAAGGGGGGACTTTACCTAGCAGGGTCTTGTAGATGACATGGAGCCAGTGGGTTTGGCGACGAGTATGAAGCGAGGGCCAGCCAACGAGAGCGTACAGGTCGCAATGGTGGGTAGTATATGGGGCTTTGGTGACAAAACGGATTGCACTGTGATAGACTGCATCCAATTTGTTGAGTAGGGTATTGGAGGCTATTTTGTAAATTACATCGCCAAAGTCGAGGATTGGTAGGATGGTCAGTTTTACAAGGGTATGTTTGGCAGCATGAGTGAAGGATGCTTTGTTGCGAAATAGGAAGCCAATTCTAGATTTAACTTTGGATTGGAGATGTTTGATATGGGTCTGGAAGGAGAGTTTACAGTCTAACCAGACACCTAAGTATTTGTAGTTGTCCACGTATTCTAAGTCAGAGCCGTCCAGAGTAGTGATGTTGGACAGGCGGGTAGGTGCAGGTAGTGATCGGTTGAAGAGCATGCATTTAGTTTTACTTGTATTTAAGAGCAATTGGAGGCCACGGAAGGAGAGTTGTATGGCATTGAAGCTTGCCTGGAGGGTTGTTAACACAGTGTCCAAAGAAGGGCCGGAAGTATACAGAATGGTGTCGTCTGCGTAGAGGTGGATCAGAGACTCACCAGCAGCAAGAGCGACCTCATTGATGTATACAGAGAAGAGAGTCGGTCCAAGAATTGAACCCTGTGGCACCCCCATAGAGACTGCCAGAGGTCCGGACAACAGACCCTCAGATTTGACACACTGAACTCTATCAGAGAAGTAGTTGGTGAACCAGGCGAGGCAATCATTTGAGAAACCAAGGCTGTTGAGTCTGCCGATGAGGATGTGGTGATTGACAGAGTCGAAAGCCTTGGCCAGATCAATGAATACGGCTGCACAGTAATGTTTCTTATCGATGGCGGTTAAGATATCGTTTAGGACCTTGAGCGTGGCTGAGGTGCACCCATGACCAGCTCTGAAACCAGATTGCATAGCAGAGAAGGTATGGTGAGATTCAAAATGGTCGGTAATCTGTTTGTTGACTTGGCTTTCGAAGACCTTAGAAAGGCATGGTAGGATAGATATAGGTCTGTAGCAGTTTGGGTCAAGAGTGTCCCCCCCTTTGAAGAGGGGGATGACCGCAGCTGCTTTCCAATCTTTGGGAATCTCAGACGACACGAAAGAGAGGTTGAACAGGCTAGTAATAGGGGTGGCAACAATTTCGGCAGATAATTTTAGAAAGAAAGGGTCCAGATTGTCTAGCCCGGCTGATTTGTAGGGGTCCAGATTTTGCAGCTCTTTCAGAACATCAGCTGAATGGATTTGGGAGAAGGAGAAATGGGGAAGGCTTGGGCGAGTTGCTGTGGGGGGTGCAGTGCTGTTGACAGGGGTAGGAGTAGCCAGGTGGAAAGCATGGCCAGCAATAGAAAAATGCTTATTGAAATTTTCAATTATGGTGGATTTATCAGTGGTGACAGTGTTTCCTATCTTCAGTGCAGTGGGCAGCTGGGAGGAGGTGTTCTTATTCTCCATGGACTTTACAGTGTCCCAGAACTTTTTTGAGTTAGTGTTGCAAGAAGCAAATTTCTGCTTGAAAAAGCTAGCCTTGGCTTTTCTAACTGCCTGTGTATAATGGTTTCTAGCTTCCCTGAACAGCTGCATATCACGGGGGCTGTTCGATGCTAATGCAGAACGCCATAGGACATTTTTGTGTTGATTAAGGGCAGTCAGGTCTGGGGAGAACCAAGGGCTATATCTGTTCCTGGTTCTAAATTTCTTGAATGGGGCATGTTTATTTAAGATAGTTAGGAAGGCATTTAAAAAAAATATCCAGGCATCCTCTACTGACGGGATGAGGTCAATATCCTTCCAGGATACCCCGGCCAGGTCGATTAGAAAGGCCTGCTCGCTGAAGTGTTTCAGGGAGCGTTTTACAGTGATGAGAGGAGGTCGTTTGACCGCTGACCCATTACGGATGCAGGCAATGAGGCAGTGATCGCTGAGATCTTGGTTGAAGACAGCAGAGGTGTATTTAGAGGGGAAGTTGGTTAGGATGATATCTATGAGGGTGCCCGTGTTTAAGGCTTTGGGGAGGTACCTGGTAGGTTCATTGATAATTTGTGTGAGATTGAGGGCATCAAGTTTAGATTGTAGGATGGCTGGGGTGTTAAGCATGTTCCAGTTTAGGTCGCCTAGCAGCACGAGCTCTGAAGATAGATGGGGGGCAATCAGTTCACATATGCTGTCCAGAGCACAGCTGGGGGCAGAGGGTGGTCTATAGCAGGCGGCAACGGTGAGAGACTTGTTTTTAGAGAGGTGGATTTTTAAAAGTAGAAGTTCAAATTGTTTGGGTACAGACCTGGATAATAGGACAGAACTCTGCAGGCTATCTTTGCAGTAGATTGCAACACCGCCCCCTTTGGCAGTTCTATCTTGTCTGAAAATGTTGTAGTTTGGAATTAAAATGTCTGAATTTTTGGTGGTCTTCCTAAGCCAGGATTCAGACACAGCTAGAACATCCGGGTTGGCAGAGTGTGCTAAAGCAGTGAATAGAACAAACTTAGGGAGGAGGCTTCTAATGTTAACATGCATGAAACCAAGGCTATTTCGGTTACAGAAGTCGTCAAAAGAGAGCGCCTGGGGAATAGGAGTGGAGCTAGGCACTGCAGGGCCTGGATTCACCTCTACATCGCCAGAGGAACATAGGAGGAGTAGAATAAGGGTGCGACTAAAAGCAATAAGAATTGGTCGTCTAGAACGTCTGGAACAGAGAGTAAAAGGAGGTTTCTGGGGGCGATAAAATAGCATCAAGGTATAATGTACAGACAAAGGTAAGGTAGGATGTGAATACAGTGGAGGTAAACCTAGGTATTGAGTGATGAAGAGAGAGATATTGTCTCTAGAAACATAATTGAAACCAGGAGATGTCATTGCATGTGTGGGTGGTGGAACTAATAGGTTGGATAAGGTATAGTGAGCAGGACTAGAGGCTCTACAGTGAAATAAGCCAATAAACACTAACCAGAACAGCAATGGACAAGACATATTGACATTAAGGAGAGGCATGCTTAGTCGAGTGATCAAAAGGGTCCAGTGAGTGGAGAGGTTGGTTTAGGGTCACGGCGATTTAGACAGCTAGCCAGGCCAACCGGTAGCAAGCTAGCATAGGATGGAGGTCTGTTGTTAGCCACCTCTTGCGTTCGGTCAGTAGATTAGTAGGGTTCCGTGTGGTAGAGGGGATTAATCCAAATCACACAACAACAACAAAAATAAGAACAATAGATATAGTTATAGAGGCCCGAGAAGAAAACATAATAATAAAAATAAATAAATTGTCCGATTGTCTATTCAGATAGCAGCCGGTAAGACAGCTAACGGTTAGCGGGCCGCAGATGGGCGTTCAGGTAACGTCGCGACAGAGGAGCCAGTCGGATCTCATTCAGGTAGATAACGTCGGCAGTCCGGTTGTGAAGGCCCGGTGGGGCTCCGCGTAGGCAGTGAAATGGGTCCGGATAGGTGACTGCAGCCCAGGAGTGAATGATGGAACTCAGGAGTGATTGACGGAGCTGGCTAGCACCGGAACAATCGATGTTTGCTCCGGAATCGACGAAAGCCGACTGTCACACGGATAGCAGCTAGCTAGCTGTGAGATCCGGGTATGAATGTCCAGAGAGCAGTTGAAATCCAGGGACATGGAGAGAAAAATTGGTCCGGTATGTTCCGTTCCGAGCCGCGCTGCGCCGTACAAAACTTAAAGGTTAAAAGGAGGCAGGATAAAGTTGTGCTTAGACACTGATCATAGGTCATTTTGGAGTTTTTCTCCCCAATGACGCAGGTTATAATTTGGGAAAGGTAAGCTGATCCTAGATCTGTATCCAACGGAGTGAGCTGGAGAGGACTGGAGAGTGAAGTGAGGTGATGTAAGAGTGTGTGCAGACTCTCTCTCTCTCGCTCTCTCTCTCTGTCCATCCCAACTCAGCACTAATAAACAGTGGACACAGCTGATGCCAGCCACTGAAAATGAATTATTCATTAACATGTCAAATCAATAATGACACAGGTTTTCCCAGCCCACTCTCCTCGTGGCCTACTTATCACGTTGGGGAGAGGACAGATCATTTTGATGAAGGCTCGTCAAATCCAGGGGGGTTTTAGTGGGAGTGTATTCTCACTACGAGAGATTCTCTAGAGGTTTCAAGAAAATACCCTCGGCTAGACCTTTGACTGTGATGTAAACTTGCGAACTTGTCGCGTCTCCTGTGTCACCTCCGGAGGTCGCAGGCGAGCCTTTCTCAAGAGTCATCCCCCACCAAGTCTTCGGATGTAAACAGAATTGTCTCGTGTAGCCAAATATGTGTATGCCTCATAACAAAATGCAGGAATTCAAGTCCTTTTGTTCACCTGACCTAGAATTCCTCACAATCAAATGCCGACCGCAGTATCTACCAAGAGAATTGTCTTTGATTATAATCACAAACCTTCCCTAACCAGAAACGGTGGATTGATGGCAGCAATCGTGCAAAACTGAAAGAGCGAACCACTGCTTTTAATCATGGCAAGGTGACCGGAAACGACCAAATACAAACAGTGTAGCTATACCCTCCGCAAGGCAATCAAACAAGCTAAGCGTCAGTATAGAGACAAAGTAGAGTTGCAATTCAACGGCTCAGACACGAGACGTATTTGGCAGGGTCTACAGTCAATCACAGATTACAAAAAGAAATCCAACCCTGTCACGGACACCGACATCTTGCTCCCAGACAAACTAAACAACTTCTTTGCTCGCTTTGAGGACAATACAGTGCCACTGACACTGCCCGCTACCGAAACCTGCGGGCTCTCCTTCACCGCAGCCAACGTGAGTAAAACATTTAAACGTGTTAACCCTCGCAAGGCTGCCGGCCCAGACAGCATCCCTAGCCGCGTCCTCAGAGCATGCGCAGACCAGCTGGCTGGTGTGTTTACGGACATATTCAATCAATCCCTATCCCAGTCTGCTGTTCCCACATGCTTCAAGAGGGCCACCATTGTTTCTGTTCCCAAGAAAGCTAAGGTAACTGAGCTAAATGACTATCACCCCGTAGCACTCACTTCCGTCATCATGAAGTACTTTGAGAGACTAGTCAAGGATCATATCACCTCCACCCTACCTGACACCCTAGACCCACTCCAATTTGCTTAGCACTCCAATAGGTCCACAGATGACGGAATCGAAATCACACTGCACACTGCCCTAACCCATCTGGACAAGAGGAATACCTATGTAAGAATGCTGTTCATCGACTACAGCTCAGCATTTAACACCATAGCGTTAAGCTGGAGACCCTGGGTCTCATTAAGCTCGGGTCTCGACCCCACCCTGTGCAACTGGGTCCTGGACTTTCTGACAGGCCGCCCCCAGGTGGTGAGGGTAGGAAACAACATCTCCACCCTGCTGATCCTCAACACTGGGGCCCCATAAGGGTGCATTCTCAGCCCTCTCCTGTACTCCCTGTTCACCCATGACTGCCTGGCCATGCACGCCACCAACTCAATCCTCAAGTTTGCAGACGACACTACAGTGGTAGGCTTGATTACCAACAACGACGAGACGGCCTACAGGGAGGAGGTGAGGGCCCTTGGAGTGTGGTGTCCGGAAAATAACCTCACACTCAACATCAACAAAACAAAGGAGATGATCGTGGACTTCAGGAAACAGCAGAGGGAGCACCCCCCTATCCACATCGACATGACAGTAGTGGCGAAAGTGGAAAGTTTTAAGTTCCTCGGCGTACACATCACGGACAAACTGAAATGGTCCACCCACACAGACAGCGTGGTGAAGAAGGCGCAATAGCACCTCTTCAACCTCAGGAGGCTGAAGAAATTTGATTTGTCACCGAAAACCCTCGAAACTTTTACAGATGCACAATCGAGAGCATCCTGTCGGGCTGTAACCCTGTCTGGTACGGCAACTGCTCCACCCACAACCATAAGGCTCTCCAGAGGGTAGTGAGGTCTGCATAACGAATCACCGGGGGCAAACTACCTGCCCTCCAGGACACCTACACCACCCGATGTCACAGGAAGGCCAAAAAGATCATCAATGACAACTACCACTCGAGCCACTGCCTGTTCACCCCATCCAGAAGGCGAGGTCAGTACAGGTGCATCAAAGCTGGGACCGAGAGACTGAAAAACAGCTTCTATCTCAAGGCCATCAGACTGTTAAACAGCCATCGCTAACATTGAGTGGCTGCTGCCAAGATAGTGACTCAAATCTCTATCCACTTTAGTAATAAAAAATTGGATGTAATAAATGTATCACTCGTCCCTTTAAACAATGCCACTTTATATAATGTTTACATACCCTGCATTACTCATCTCATATGTACAGTGCCTTGCGAAAGTATTCGGCCCCCTTGAACTTTGCGACCTTTTGCCACATTTCAGGCTTCAAACATAAAGATATAAAACTGTATTTTTTTTGTGAAGAATCAACAACAAGTGGGACACAATCATGAAGTGGAACGACATTTATTGGATATTTCAAACTTTTTTAACAAATCAAAAACTGAAAAATTGGGCGTGCAAAATTATTCAGCCCCTTTACTTTCAGTGCAGCAAACTCTCTCCAGAAGTTCAGTGAGGATCTCTGAATGATCCAATGTTGACCTAAATGACTAATGATGATAAATACAATCCACCTGTGTGTAATCAAGTCTCAGTATAAATGCACCTGCACTGTGATGGTCTCAGAGGTCCGTTAAAAGCGCAGAGAGCATCATGAAGAACAAGGAACACACCAGGCAGGTCCGAGATACTGTTGTGAAGAAGTTTAAAGCCGGATTTGGATACAAAAAGATTTCCCAAGCTTTAAACATCCCAAGGAGCACTGTGCAAGCGATAATATTGAAATGGAAGGAGTATCAGACCACTGCAAATCTACCAAGACCTGGCCGTCCCTCTAAACTTTCAGCTCATACAAGGAGAAGACTGATCAGAGATGCAGCCAAGAGGCCCATGATCACTCTGGATGAACTGCAGAGATCTACAGCTGAGGTGGGAGACTCTGTCCATAGGACAACAATCAGTCGTATATTGCACAAATCTGGCCTTTATGGAAGAGTGGCAAGAAGAAAGCCATTTCTTAAAGATATCCATAAAAAGTGTCATTTAAAGTTTGCCACAAGCCACCTGGGAGACACACCAAACATGTGGAAGAAGGTGCTCTGGTCAGATGAAACCAAAATTTAACTTTTTGGCAACAATGCAAAACGTTATGTTTGGCGTAAAAGCAACACAGCTGAACACACCATCCCCACTGTCAAACATGGTGGTGGCAGCATCATGGTTTGGGCCTGCTTTTCTTCAGCAGGGACAGGGAAGATGGTTAAAATTGATGGGAAGATGGATGGAGCCAAATACAGGACCATTCTGGAAGAAAACCTGATGGAGTCTGCAAAAGACCTGAGACTGGGACGGAGATTTGTCTTCCAACAAGACAATGATCCAAAACATAAAGCTAAATCTACAATGGAATGGTTCAAAAATAAACATATCCAGATGTTAGAATGGCCAAGTCAAAGTCCAGACCTGAATCCAATCGAGAATCTGTGGAAAGAACTGAAAACTGCTGTTCACAAATGCTCTCCATCCAACCTCACTGAGCTCGAGCTGTTTTGCAAGGAGGAATGGGAAAAAATGTCAGTCTCTCGATGTGCAAAACTGATAGAGACATACCCCAAGCGACTTACAGCTGTAATCGCAGCAAAAGGTGGCGCTACAAAGTATTAACTTAAGGGGGCTGAATAATTTTGCACGCCCAATTTTTCAGTTTTTGATTTGTTAAAAAAGTTTGAAATTTCCAATAAATGTCGTTCCACTTCATGATTGTGTCCCACTTGTTGTTGATTCTTCACAAAAAAAATACAGTTTTATATCTTTATGTTTGAAGCCTGAAATGTGGCAAAAGTTCGCAAACTTCAAGGGGGCCGAATACTTTCGCAAGGCACTGTATTACTGCATGGTCGGAACTAGAAGCACAAGCATTTCGCTACACTCGCATTAACATCTGCTAACCATGTGTATGTGACCAATAAAATGTTATTTTATTTGCATATGATACTGTATGATCACGTTTATGCAGTTCTGTATTTCAGAGCTGTAGCTAGATATTTGCTTTTTTTAGAGACTTGGTGGAAGCCTAGCTAGTCATTATGTTTGTTAGCTAGCTGTGTCTGACTCTTTCTGTAATTGGAGTTTGCAAATGGGAAAATAAGCCCTCTTAAAATGTCTGCACATGCTTGTGTATTGGTGTTATCCGTATCATGTTGTATTATTGAAGTGTGTGAGGGTTTAGAGCAGAAGCTACTCTTATATCCAGAGTTCTTCTAATCTGTCTATTGTGAGATTTGCGGTACTAGATATGTGCAGGGAGAACAAAGCATCACCAGAGCCACGGTAAGTGTAGCTAGGTAATATAAGGTGACCAGATTTAGCAAATGAAAATCTTGACAATGTTATGCTGTGCCAGATTTTGTATTTTTTTTGATTATAATGAACTATACATTTTCACTATTGTCTTTTCATACACTTTTATTAATTAACACAGAAATTTATTTATATATATATATATTTTTTTTTAAACAATTATTTATTTACAACACATACAACACGACACAGAAATGTATTACCCCTCCAAAGTTTTCGTAATCTTGGCCTATTTAGTCATTTTAGAATCACCCAAGTTTGGTAGCCTATGCTGTTTGATGCAACAGTTTCTGGACATGGACATGGTTATTCATGCCGTGGTTACAATGTATCACTGATAAAACATTCTCATAAAGTCCACGGCGAAGTCGCGTTAGCAGGCGAGTTTGGCATAGTAACAGCCAATATTTTAACATGTACTGTACCAGTCAAAAGTTTGGACACACCTACTCATTCAAGGATTTTTCTTAATTTTGTACTTTTTCCCACATTGTAGAATAATAGTGAGGACATCAAAACGATGAAATAACACATATAGAATCATGCAGTAACCAAAAAAGTGTTAAACAAATCTAAATGTATTTGAGATTCTTCAAAGTAGCCACCCTTTGCCTTGATGACAGCTTTGCACACACTTGACATTCTCTCAACCAGCTTCATGAGGTAGTTACCTGGAATGTATTTCAATTGACAGGTGTACCTTGTTAAAAGTTAATTTGTGGAATTTCTTTCCTTCTTAATGCGTTTGAGCTAATCAGTTGTGTTGTGACAAGGTAGGGGTGGTATACAGAAGATAGCCCTATTTGGTAAAAGTCCATATTATGGCAAGAACTTTGAGCCTTTCTTCAAGTCTAGTCGCAAAAACCATCAAGCGCTATTATGAAACTGGCTCTAATGAGGACCGCCACAGGAAAGGAAGACCCAGAGTTACCTCTGCTGAAAATGATTAATTAGAGTTAACTGCACCTCAGATTGTAGCCTAAATAAATGCTTCACAGAGTTCAAGTAACAGACACATCTCAACATCAACTGTTCGGAGGAGACTGTGTGAATCAGGCTTTCATGGTTGAATTGCTGAAAAGAAACCACTACTAAAGGACACCAATAATAAGAAGAGACTTGCTTGCAATGGACATTAGACCAGTGAAAATCTGTCCTTTGGTCTGATGAGTCCAAATTGGAGATGTTTGGTTCCAACCGCAGTGTCTTTGTGAGACGCAGAGAAGGTGAACAGATGATCTTCCGCATGTGTGGTTCCCACAGTGAAGCATGGAGGAGGAGGTGTGATGGTGTGGGGGTGCTTTGCTGCTGGTGACACTGTCTGTGATTTATTTCGAATTCAAGGCACACTTAAACAGCATGGCTACCACAGCATTCTGCAGCGATACACCATCCCATCTTGTTTGCTCTTAGTGGGACTACCATTTATTTTTCAACCGGACAATGACCCAAAACACATCTCCAGGCTGTGTAAGGGCTATTTGACCAAGAAGGAGGGTGGTGGAGTGCTGCATCGGATGACCTGGCCTCCACAATCACCCAACCTCAACCCAGTTGAGACGATTTGGGATTAGTTGGACCGCAGAGTGAAGGAAAATCAGCCAACAAGTGCTCAGCATATATGGGAACTCTTTCAAGACTGTTGAAAAAGCATTCCTCATGAAGCTGGTTGAGAGAATGCCAAGAGTATACTAAGCTGTCATCAAGGCAAAGGGTGGCTACTTTGAAGAATCTAAAATATATTTTGATTTGTTTAACACTTTTTTTTGGTTACTACATTATTCCATTATTGTGTTATTATTATGTTATTTCATAGTTTGGATGTCTCCACTATAATACTACAATGTAGAACATTGTAAAAAATAAAGAAAACCCCTTGAATGAGTAGGTGTGTCCAAACTTTTGACGGGTACTGCATATCTGATTGAATATAGCGTTTTGGTTATTGAAATATCAGCCTAAATTTAACTTCCAGAGTGATTTTTTCTTTCTGAGTGCCAATTGGGGACATTTACGGGGACAGTTAGGCCTGTAGCCCGGAAATCTAAAGCTACAGTGAACAAACACATTGTTTTATGTCTGGTGACTTAGCCTCGAGACCTTCTAGTGAATCTGAACTGGCTAGCTGCAGTGCCTTCAGAAAGTATTCACATCCCATTGTCTTGAGTCAATAAGTATTCAACTGCTTTGTTATGGCAAGCCTAAATAAGTTCATCAGTAAAAGGTTGCTTAACAAGTCACATAATAAGTTGAATGGACTCACTCTGTGTGCAATAATAGTGTTTAACTTTAAGAGTCTATCGACTCAACCGTGTAACATAATTTTTAAACACGTTTTTATTTGGATGGGCTGCATCTCAATCCACCGCATCCGCCTATGTCGGCCTTCCTCATCTGTCGTGGACATCCCGAAGATTGGTCTTCTCATGAAGACTTCGGTAGCGTCCAAATGATTTGGCCTATATATTAATTTGAATGACCAGGATGGTTTTCCAATGCCTCGCAAAGAAGGGCATCTATTGGTAGATAGGTAAAGAAAAGAGGAAAAAAAAAAGCTGACATTAAATAGCCCTTTGAGCATGGTGAAGTCATTAATTACACTTAAGATGGTATATCAATAAACCCAGTCACGACAAAGATACAGGCGTCCTTCATAACTTAGTTGCCAGAGAGGAAGGAAACCGCTGAGGATTTCATCATGAGGCCAATGGTGACTTTAAGACAGTTACAGAGTTTAATGGCTGTGATAGAAGAAAATTGAGGATGGATCATCAACATTGCACTTACTCCATAATACTAACCTAATTTACAGAGTGACAAGAAGGAAGCCTGTATAGAATAAAAATATTCCAAACATGCATCCTGTTTGCAAGAAGGCATTCAGTAATACTGCTAAGAAATGTGGCATAGCAAGTAATTTTATGTCCTGAATATAAAGTGTTATGTTTGGGGCAAATCCAATAAAACACATTAGTGAGTACCACTTTCCATATTTTCAAGCATAGTGGTGGCTGCATCATGTTATATGGGTATACTTTTAATTGTTAAGGACTGGGGAGTTTTTCAAAATAAAAACTAAATGGAATGGATCTAAGCACAGGCAAAATACTAGAGGAAAACCTTGTTCAGTCTGCTTGGAGATTAATTCACTTTTTAGCAGGACAATAACCTAAAACACAAGGCCAAATCTACACTGGAGTCGCTTCCCAAGAAGACACTGAATGTTCCTGCGTGGCCAAGTTGACTCAGGGTGTTGAATACTTATCTAATCAAGATATGTTAGTGTTTTATTTTTCAAAAATGTTTTACAAATGCTAGAATTTTTTCTTCCACATTACAGCGTATTTTGTGTAGATTTTTTTATTTAATTTCATCCATTTTAATCCCACTTTGTAACACAACAAATGTGGAAAAAGTCAAGTGGTGTGAATAGGCCTACATTCTGAAGGCACTGTATGTTTACAGTTGTGGATGTTTCTGGGCTCCTGCTGAGGTAAATTGATTGTGGTTTTTAGCCGAGAAGCCGTGAAGATAAAGGTTGACTATTAGGATGGCAACAATAACAGAGTGGGAGGTGGAGGGAAAAGGGTGCCCATGATTAATTTGACACTTTTGTACAGGGTAAATGTTTGGAAATAGAAGCAGAGGCCTGGTTGGGTAGGTGTTGTTGCCATGGCATTAAGGGCATGGGCACGTTTGGATGGTTCAGTGGGCATTGCCCACCCCCTGGCCCGACACTTCTGTTCAGATGTCACTCACTGTCGCACCAGCCTGTAATTTTCCATCTACTGTAACAGTTTGGCACGTTCACCACTTTGAAAATAAATAATGTATTAAATAATTAGTATCTCCACAACAATCTATTTTGTTCTGTCAGTCTTGCAGCACTCAAACATCATTATACGAGGGGGATGGTGAGAGAATGGTAAAGAAAGAGAGAGAGATGTTTTAAAGAATGCAAAATAAAAATAAAATAATTGGGTTTTTACTTCTCCGCCTTTGGTTACTTTTAATTGGGCCTAATTTTCTGTCAGCGTAGCAGTGGTGGGTGGATTTGTGTGTGTGTGTGTGTGCATATATGTGTGTCTGTGTGGGACGTGGCTTATGTCTGATGGCTGAGTGTATGGTAAATGGCCAAGCGGTGGGTGCAGAGAGAGAGATATGAAAGGCCGTCAGGCTGACACGGACAGCCATAATGAGCTGCGGATATTGGGAGCAATGTTGGCACGGCCGTAACTACATATGAGGACACCGAGGTATTGACCTCTGTAATTTCTTATAATACAGGAATACAAATATATATTTTGTACACAATAAAGAAAATAAATCATCTTAATATTGCTTCCAGCGTTGATCAAAGCTCAGAACGCAACGCTTATATTTATCAAGGCACAAGTCAAGACTCAGCTGCAGACACAAGAGGCAGATGGTTGGAGTCTTACAATGTTGATTAATCCAAAGGGGTAGGCAAGCGAATGGTCGTGGACAGGCAAAAAGGTCAAAACCAGATCAGAGTCCAATAGTTACCAAAGGGCAGGAAGAATCAAGGTCAGAGCAAGCAGGATGATCAGGCAGGCAGTAAAGTAGTCCAGAGTCAGGCAGGAGTCAGAACCGGGATGACTATGAAAAGAGAATGGGAAAAACACACTGGTTGACTTGACTAAACATACAAGACGAACTGGCACAGAGGGACAGGAAACAGGGATAAACACACCAAGAAAAATAAGCGATACCTGGAGGGGTTGGAGACAATCACAGGAACAGGTGAAACCGATTAGGGATCAGGGACGCCACCTGGCATCCTACCTGGGCGCGTACCTGGCTGACCAGGGTGTCGGCGGGGGAAATCGGCGATGAGGGCCAGGTCCAAGATGTCTTAAGCAGGGACCCAGCACCTCTCCTCCGGGCCATAACCCTCCCAGTCAGCCAGGTACTGGAAACCCTTTCCCCATGGTCGAACCTTCGGGAGGCGTCTCACCGTATATGCTGGCTGGCCATCGATAACCCATTGAGGGATGGGCCTGGAGACAGAAGACAAAGGACAGTGAGACACAAGCTTAATTCTGGACACATGGAAAGTAGGGTGAATACGGAGGGTACGGAGTAACACAAGACAGACGGCAGTGGAACTAAGGACTCTAGAAATGGTTAAAGGACCCGAAGGGGCAGGTCCAGAGTGGAAAGCCATACCATCTGCCTAATGCGATAGCAGGGAGTTGGAGTCCGGCGATGGTCTGCTTGCCAACGATACCTGGAGTTGGACTTGAGAAGTGCTGCCCGAGCTCTTCTCCAGGTACGTTGACAGCGGCGGACAAACATTTGGGCCGAAGGTACGCTGACCTCTTGCTCTTGTTCCGGGAAGAGTGGAGGTTGATACCCCAAAGAACACTCAAATGGAGAGAGTGTCGTGGCACCATAAGCTGGGCCATCTCCTTGGCAGAAGGTAGTTTGAGGAGAGGGATGAAATGGGCAGCCTTGGAGAACCGGTCGACTACCGTCAGAATGACAGTGTTGCCATCAGACCGAGGAAGCCCAGTGACAAAGTCCAGAGATATGAGACCAGGGACGATGAGGGACCGGTAGTGGCTGCAGGAGGCCAGAAGGAGCTTGCCGTGGAGTCTTGTTTTGAGCACACTCTGGGCATGCGGTGACGAAGGCAGAGACTTTAGGAACCATTGTGGGCCACCATAAGCGTTGTCGAAGGAAGGCTAGTGTACGACGGGACCCTGGATGATAGGTCAGCCTTCCTGGAGGAATGAGTCCATTCCAGGACCTGGGACTGGACTAGGTACAAACTGCCAGTTTACCCGGGGCCCCTTCAGGTCCAGGCTGGGAGCGTTGTGCCTCACGGACCAGGTTCTCAATACACCAATCCACAGTGGCAGCAAGGCATGAGGTAGGGAGAATGGTTTCAGATGTCGAGGGTGTGGCAGAGGAACTGTATAGGTGGGAGAGGGCGTCAGGCTTCACATTCTTTGACCCTGGGTGGTAGGAAATGGTGAAGTTAAATCTGGTGAACAGGAGGGCCCACTGGGCCTGCCTGGAGTTGAGGCGCTTGGCTGTATGGAGATATTCCAGGTTTTTATGGTCGGTCCAGACCAGGAATGGCTGTTCTGCTCCTTCCAGCCAGTGCCTTTACTCTTCCAACGCCATCTTCACCACCAGGAGTTTGCGGTTGCCAACATCGTTGTTCCTTTCAGCAGGATTGAGACTATGGGACAGGAAGGCACAGGGATGAAGCTTCTGGTCCTGGGCAGATTGCTGGGACAGGATGGCCCCACTCCAACATCAGAAGCATCCATGTCCACCACAAATTGACGCGAGGGGTCTGGATGGATGAGGATGGGTGCTGTTGTGAACCGATGCTTCAGGTCCACAAAGGCTTTGTCGACAGCTGGAGACCACTTGAAAAGTATGTTGGGAGAGGTGAGTGCTGTGAGGGGGGCCGCCATGTTGCTGTAAACGGCAGTAGAAGTTTGCAAAACCAAGAAACCGATGCAACTGCACACTGGATGTTGGTTGATGCCAATCCACCACTGTTTTCACCTTTCCAGGATCCATCTGAACATTGCCCTCAGCAATGACATATCCTAGAAAGGTGATTGTAGAGCAGTGGAACTCACACTTCTTGGCTTTCACGAACAGTTGGTTCTTCAGGAGGCGCTGAAGGACCTGTCTTACATGAAGAACATGGTCTTGTGCAGATCCGGAAAAAAACAGGATGTCGTCAAGGTACACGAAACACAAACTGGTTTAACATGTCCTGAAGCACATCCTTGACCAAAGCCTGGAAAACAGCAGGGGCGTTGGTGAGTCAAAAAGGCATGACCTGGTACTCATAATATCCACGGGCTGTGTTGAAGTCTGTCTTCCACTCATCCCCCCCGTGTATCCGAACCAGGTGGTAGGCATTTCAAAGGCCCAACTTGGAAAATATGGTGGCTCCCTGGAGAGGTTCAAACACAGAGGAGAGGAGA
This sequence comes from Oncorhynchus mykiss, assembly GCF_057628025.1. Taxonomy (NCBI): domain Eukaryota; kingdom Metazoa; phylum Chordata; class Actinopteri; order Salmoniformes; family Salmonidae; genus Oncorhynchus; species Oncorhynchus mykiss. The sequence goes on from NC_143035.1 coordinate 9,942,437, forward strand.
GGAGAGGTAGGGGGGTGACGATTCTTGACAGTAATGTCATTAAGTCCCCGGTAGTCAACACATGGACGCAGGGTCTAGTCCTTCTTCTCCACAAAGAAAAACCCTTCTCCAACAGGAGATGCAGACAGATGGACAGCCCCAGTGGCCAGAGACTCCTCTATGTACTCCTCCATACCTTTGGTCTCTGGTCCAGACAGAGAATACAACCGACCCCGAGGTGGTGTAGTGCCTGGGAGAAGATCAATGGCACAATTATAAGGACGGTGCAGGGGAAGGGAAGTAGCACGTACCTTACTGAACACTTCCAAGAGGTCATGGTATTCTGTGGGGATAGCAGAGACATCCACAGTCTTGCTAACATCCTGAGGAAGACGACATGGGGAAGGCTGTGCTGCTTGAAGGCAGTGGGAATGGCAAAATGGGCTCCAACCCAGGATGGAGCTTGTGGTCCAATCAATCATCGGATTGTGCTTTTGAAGCCAGCAAAATCCCAAAACAACCGGAACATGGGGAGATGCTATGAGGAGGAACTGTATTGTCTCACTGTGGTTACCAGAAACCCGTAATTGAACGGGTACAGTACTATGGGTGACTTCCCCTATAGAGCGGCGGTCCAGTACCCTAGCATCCATGGGCACAGAGAGAGGCTGAGTGGGAAAACCAAGCTCCGAAGCTATCATGGCATCCATAAAACTTTCATCAGCCCCAGAGTCAATGAGCACTCGGAGAAACTGTCGTAGATTCCCGAAAGTGCTCGGGTGGCTTCGAATCCTCTCGGAAGAACTACCTTCGGAAAACATCCGGATTCCCTTGGAGGTGAACGCGCCATAGTGGGTGCACGAGTGTGCCCGAGACCAGACCTCCTCTCACTCTTCCCTTAGGCGTCCATCAATTTGAATGGTTAGGGCGATAAGGGAGTCGAGATCCATCAGCAATTCCCGAGCATCTAACTCATCCTCTACCTCCTCAGATAATCCGTGTAAAAAAGTATCGAAAAGAGACTCTGGATTCCAGGCACTATCGGCGGCCAACGTGCGAAAAATCAACTGCGTAGTCTGCCACACTACGGGGGTTTTGACGTAAGTCAAGCAGTTTACTGGCCGCCTTTCTGCTGGAAACCGGAGACTCAAATACCTTTCTCACTTCTGCCATAAATTCCTCCAGATGACCACAAATGGCAGATTGTTGCTCCCAAACTGCGGTAGCCCAGGAGAGTGCCCTTCCCGACATTAGCGTAATAATGTATGCCATCTTCGATTGGTCTAAGGAAACAAAGATTGCTGTAGTTCAAAAATAAGCGAGCACTGAGAAAAAAACCCCAGCAGGTACCAGGATTCCCCGAATATTGTTCCGGAGGAGGTAAGCTGGGTTCTCTGGGAATCGGGGTAGGCTACACAAACTCACCACAGATAGCAGAAAAATGACTGTCTGATTGGGGACAACCTCTGAGTTAACTCCCTGATTTGCTCCATAATAGCCTTTAACCCATGGTCATGGCGTTCCGTCAAGGAACTAAGTCCTTCCAAAAGGCCCTATAACAACTCCTCATATCTCCCAATGGTGGCTCCCTGCAGGGAGACAGCGTGGCGGAGCTGGTCCAAGTCTGCTGGGTCTGTCATGGCCAGTTCGAACTATCAAGGCACAATGCGAGACCCAGATGCAGACACAGGAGGCAGATGATTGGAGTCTGTTTATTAATCCAAAGGGGTAGGCAAGAGAATGTTTGTGGACAGGCAAAAAGGTCAACACCAGATCAGAGTCCAATAGGTACCGAAGGGCATTCAGAATCAAGGGCAGGCAGGATGATCAGGCAGGCAGGAAAGTAGTCCACAGTCAGGTAGGGGTCAGAACCGGGAGGATTATAAAAAGAGAATAGAAAAGGAGTACGGGAAAAACACCCTGGTTGATTTATTAACTAAACATACAAGACGAACTGGCAGAGAGAGACAGGAAACACAGGGATAAATACACGGGGGAAAATAAGCAACACCTGGAGGGGGTGGAGACAATCACAGGAACAGGTGAAACAGATCAGGTCGTGACAATATTTCTGATCTGACAGAGTTCTAATTGCGCTTGCCTCTTTGCGAATGAGTGGAAGCATGAACAGTGGTTTGTTCTTTATGTTCACCTGCATCCCCCAGATTTGCCTCCCTGGATTTGGCTTTTTATCATCACATTCAACACTCTCACAAACGGATAAATCCTCCCTCTCGCGCCACAGGCCGAGTGAAATGAACTACCCCAGCTCGCAGTCAGCTCAAATAGGCAACTAGAGACGCTGCTGACAGTGTGTTTGTGAGATGCCGGACAAAAGGCAATTTTAAAACCTTATCCCTTCCCCAACCCTAATTTTAACCCTTTTACTTAACTCCTAAACTTAACCCTAACCCGAACCCCTAGCTTAGCTAACGTTAGCAAGCTAGCTGACGTTAGTCCCCTGGCTAGAATTCGTAACATGTCAAACGTTTAACAAATTTGTGCATTGTAAGTTTTGCAAATTCGTACCATATAATACAAATGATAATACGTAGCATATCATACGAAATGAGGGATGGACATCCACAAATGAATACATACCATACTAAATGGAATGTCTCGGTTATACATATAGAATAATACGAAATGCTCTGAGACAAGATTGGCCATGTCTATAGACATGCCCCAAACAAACAAAAACCGAGAATGAGTGAACAACTGTTAAATAGTCGCTTATATAAATGTCAGTCAGGCTAACTGCCGGCAGAGAGGTCGGTGGCAGTAACGTTGAAGGGCTCTGGCTAGTATTACTTAGCCAGCTAGAAAGATGAAGTAAGAAACTAATGTTAAATGGAGCCTACCTCAGCAGCAGCAAAAGATATGCTACGAAATTCTCAGATTAATTTTGATTTACAGATAATAGGCTTCTGAGACAGACAGTGATGTGGCGCTCAGTGGTAAGGCTGAGGCAGGCTGCAATGCATGTAGAGGAGAACGAGAGAGAGAGGAATCAGAGGCCCAAAGTTTTGGGTTGGGCCTCTGACAAAAGGTTCCCCCATCCGGACCTCACTAAAACTCAAACCCTGATTATGGCCCTGGAAATGGCCCTTAATTACTGTATGTATTGTGTTATGTTTATATCGGAAGTGACAGTGTGGGACCCCCTCAGAGATTAGCTGTAGTTCCCTCATAATTGGGGGGGGGGGGGGGGGGGGGGGGGGGGGGGGTTGGTTGGTTGGTTGGTAGTTAGGCGTGGCAGGCTTGATAAAGGCTGCTTGTCTGTTGTAGCTGCCTGGAGTTAGGTTGTGGCTGTGTTGGGTTGGTGGCATGGGGGAACTGACTGACTGCTCTGCTCACAAGCAGAGGTGTCTTTATCATTGCCAGATGCAGGAAGCTTGTAAAAGATGCTTGTATCAGTCTGCAGTTTCTTACAAATTCTCTTCTACTTTGCCCTTACAGTATTTTGACTCGCACAATCAGAAATTCATGGAGAATTTATCATTTTGTTACTTCCCCCGTTGAGCAAAGGTTTGGGCTTCATTTTTTAATCGCTGGACCTCTACAAACTGATTGGAGCAGAAAAAAATACGCCCAGTCCTCCCCTTCTGCCTGACCTCACAATTAATGGGCAGATTTTTTTTTTTGGAGGGGTCCCACTCTCAGGGGGCCAGCTGGAATTAGAAGTGGATTAATACATTTAAACAAGGCTAAACCGCTTGGGATGTCTGTCTGTCTACTATCCTCCCATACTTAGCCAAAAGTCTGTCTACAGCTGCCGCCAATGAGAACCTTCATCAAAACAATATTTAACCCGAATGTCTCACGATCAGCAACGTTGTTTTAACTCCAAAATGTTTCACTATCAAGATTTTATCTGCTTTGTAACTTTCGGAAAACCCAGAAGTGGGCCTCTCATTGGGTTAAAGAACTCTGCGACTTTAGTTTTGGGGTGTAGTTTGGATGCATATCATATTTGTCTTGCAACATCTTTACACCAGAAAACATTCTCTATGATTCTGTATAGTTTATACAAACAATGGATTTGTTTCTGCACCAGAGGTTACGATCTCTGCTCTACGACTGTGTGTTTTGGATTAATATAGTCCAGGTCACAGTTGGACTCTTCAGGTCGTCTTGTTTTTTTTGTGGCCGACATTAAACTCTTTCCTAAAAAGGCAAATGACGCTGATTGGGCCGTGAAACATGCCAATCAATCAATCACGGGCGGTATTTTACCCTTCAACATGTTTCCAGCATCAAAAAGACCCCCCAAAACCCCATCTTACTCTGAACCGTAAAGGCCTTTGATGTTGACTATAGAGACGATAGAGTCCAAGCTCTTAGGGAGTTGTGTTGGTAGGAGGAGCTGGTCCAGTGACTGGGGAGTCCAGACCACCAAAACAGTGACCTCCGCTCTGAGAGAGGTTACGTTCTGCACCAGAGGGAGTGTTAAGTGGAGAGTCGGAGGGATTTGGTGGCACTTTGGTGTGTAATGATACCAGAATGATCTGAAATAAGTGACACCACCTAGAATGAACTTGGGAATGGCCAAGGCCAACAAAACAAAAGTTTCTGTTGATTTTTCTCTCAGAACGTAAACTTGGTTCCTCCTGCGCCCAAGTGTATGTGTGTGTGCACAGACTGCTCTCAAAGTGTGTATCTGATTGAGTGTGTGCACTGACTGCACTCATATGCATACATGTTTGTGTGCATATACCACATGTATGTGTGTAGTGTGTGATTGAGTGTCTGCATGCGTGTGTGTGTGTGTGCAGTGTGTGATTGAGTGTGTTAACTAGGTGGGGTAGAGCGGAAACAGAGCAGCTCACAGTTATTAATTTGAATTGTTCTGTCTCTTCCTCCTGTGACACGTCAGGCTGTTGGGGGGGGGGGGGGGACCCAGAATGCTGGGTCTGATACCCAATCATCACTCCCCCCCTTCTCTCGCTTTCTTTCTCTTTCTTTCCACTACTCATATTGTTTTCCTCGAACAGAGAACTAAGGGTAATCATCTCGTTAGTGAATCTTAATGAGAGAACAAAATGGACATATAGAATCACCAACACTGAGAAAGACTGACATAAAATGGGGAAAAACAATGTCAAAACTGACGAGAGTATAAATCTATAGTTTTTTTCTTTTAATTTAGCCATTATAAAAATGTTCTGTGAATGTAGCAGGGACATTAGCCCCCTTCTGTGCTATTATGCCGGCTGTCTGGTGTTGCAATTTCACACTTCACTGACTCCAAAAACCAGTCTACAAGCGTCTGCATGCCCCAGATTTCACCTTATTTAGGTAATACACGAAAAATCATTATCTAGACAAGGTAAATTAAACGGAGTATTTGGCAGACACACTATCGGAAATTTGGACAGACACACAGACACTTATTAATGGCTAGGGAGCTTTTTTCCATATAGCAGGGTTCCCCAACTGGCGGCCAGGGGTCCGAATTTGGCCTGCTGGTGATTTTATTTGGCCCCACATGTATTTTTTATTATTAGACATAAAATACTGTCAATACACCAGCAAATCAGCTCCAGGTGATTTTAATTTTGGAAATCTGTTCTAAAGTATTCCCACACATAATAGATAGATATATGTGATTGTATGCAAATGTAAGCGAGGTTTCAAATGATTATGTTTTAGTCAAATGGTTATATCTGTTTGGGCTTATTGCGGTCAAATTGCAGTCTACAAATGATTTGAAAATTATGTTTTGGCCCCCTGATCATCTGCTCTAAAAAATATCTGACCCCAGTTTTATCACAATGTAAGGTGTACCATAGGCTTGTGTTGTTTTAGCTCGTGTAAATTTGCATTATGTCATTCATTCAAGTACTGTACAAACAAATCATTGGATTTGGTTGTTGTAGAGATTCGTTTTGATTCTTCATAACCATGCTCTTAAGGTCAACTGTCCTAACCTGGATAGGTGTGAATGTTTAGTACACTAGGGCCTGGTAAGCCAAAGTAATGTCTTACAATATCACTTTTAGGCCAACAGATGTTTGCCTCCCCCTTCATCTCCGTCAATTTATCATTTCAAATGCATGAAGGACAGCATATTACATGTAACAGGCAGACGGGAGAGACGATACTCTATTGATATCAGGCAAAAATTAAAACAAACTGTGCAGATGGCATTATACTTAGGGTCATATGAATTTGGCTGAGATGGAATATGATGCATTCTGTTTATGTTTTTGAGAAATGCATGAACATTAATCCTTGTTGCATCATTCCACTTATTTAGGTCTATTGACACACTTAATAAGCCATAGCATTGTGACTATAAATAACACGTAGGCTACATGAGAGTTTCATGTGATATATGTATAATTTGTAGTAACGGGATTCATTGGATCTTATCGTCAACATGTGGCCATGTTTCTGTCATATAAAAAATAAGTGCCCAAATTCTTGAAGCATATCAACTTAAAATGGCTGGAGTTTTATTCAATTCGCTCGCAGCTGCACACTACCATGCGGCACATTAATAGTTTTTAACGGGAAATTGGCACAATTTTACCCATTGTGCATGATTGAAGTTTCCTTGACATTCATTTCGCCTGAGCCTTTCAAGGACATGTCAAGTGAATCGTTAATAACGCAAACCACTGGCTGCACAGTTTCTTTTCGTCAGAAATAGGCTGAATTAGGGAGACTATATCACATCTAAAACATCGACACATATAGTTTGACTTGAAACTTTCCTGCTGCTTTTATTGTAGCCTTCATTATTAAAAACATTTACGACCAATAATTTTGTTTTTAAATAATTGTGTTCCGGAAGAACAGTAAACCTCATTTGTTTGATTTATTATAGGAATTTCCAGCCTTGATTGATATAGAGATAATTAAGACAATAATAATAATAATAATACATTACCTTCATTTAATGAGAATATATTTTAAACTCGATGTTATTGTGATAAAATAAAATAATAAAACCACAAAGGGGAAAAAAACGAAAACAAACTTGAACCATTTCAGACTGTCAAATGGGCCATTATTGTTATGAGGTACTTTCAAGGCAAGAAGTGGAACATTTGGAGAGAGAAGCTTGGGTTTCAATTGGCGCACAGGGGTGAACTCCCTCCATCCCCAAATAAAAATATGTCAAAGTTCATCATACCGGTGTATGGATAGAATTTCTCAAATAGCATATGAAAATAGAGAATATCATTTACATATTTCAAAGGTATTCGCTAATCCCATAATTAGTGAATAGACAAGTGGGTGATAAAACATGCGAAATGTTGCCGATCACAAAGCAATTTTTAAGTACAAAATTGCACTTTCAGTCACACCTATTGACTAGCCTAGGCTAGTAGGCTATCTGAATAAAATATAAACTTTACAATGTTGTTGGTTATTTTATCACAATGCTTCACAATCAAATGTATGATATATTCCAGGTTTACATTTAACCTCACACTTTTTTTTAGATGCACGTGAACAACAAAAACACTCTTAATGTTTGTGACCAATAATCCAAGTGAGAGACACAATTTGCACTTTCAAATAAATAAGAAATGCTAAAACATGACACATAAATAATGGTTGTGCACTTTTGCAAAGCTGAAAACAAAATATTTTCTCTTTTGTCTCTCCTAGGCCTTGTCCAGAGGAGAATTGAAACAGGAAAAAGCAATTACGGGAGAGATTGTCCCACAGGCATTGAAAGACTATCAGCATGAGGGTTTGGATTGACTCAGGGACACCTATGGCCCTTGCATTATCCTGGCATGAGGTCGCTTTAGCAATAGTCTGGCAATTTCCGCCAGCACCTGGCTCCCCAGCCCCCACATCCCCCTCTCACCAGGCCCTACCTGTCCCCGCCCCCCCTCCCTCTCCAAGCATAACACACACCTTTCTCATTGTGCTGCCATAGTGGCAACTAAGACAAAAACATGCAAGGACAATAGTGTCCAGTAGACATGGTAGACGTTATTAGCAATAGCACAGATGTTTTTCCATCATAGCGTGGGTGAAGTAGGCGGCTCCCAGGTGAAAATGGATGTTGAATAGTGTGTGCTCGGTTGTAGCGAAGGGAACGTGTGAAGTCTGGAACGAGATGGGAACAGTGATAATTCACTAAGATACAAAACCTTCAGACAATGAAATAATAGCTGCTATTTCTTTACAGGGAAAATATAACCCTGGCCTTATTGTTTGGGCCTAAGGCGCAGTGGGAGAATCAAATATGGAGATGTGGAGAGCAGAGAGTGGGTTGGAGAGGAATGTTCCAGTGTTATGTCAGCTGCAGACATAAGGAGCAGAATATCTCACTACCCTATCCATTGAACATATGCTTGGGTCCTGTCATCTAGTGCAAGCATCAACACTTGTGTAAACTTAACCCTCCTTCTACTCCTCACCTACAGTCCTTATACAGGTGCTCTGGTGGCTGTTGAGGCCATGCACCCTAAGACCTCTCTCATCCCATGTTCCGACCCCCTGGGATGTGTGGAGCTGAGGCACTGTTTTCTCATTGAGGTTTTTCCCTTCTTATTAACTGGTGCAAGGGGTCCGTTGCCCAGGGCAAGACTTTAGCCCCAACTGTGATCATATGATGCCGCCACTTTGTCTTGCTCTCTCTGGTCCACTGTCACCACCCATGGCCCTGGAAGAGAAGAGGTGACCGAGCAGTGTGTCTGTTCACCTTTCCCTTCTCAATCAGCCACTGCTCACAGTGTTGTCTCTGTTGTATCTCTTTTGGCTAGACCTCTCTCTCTCTCTCTCTCTCTCTCTCTGGCCTTAATGTATTTGCTTATGGTCATGCTTCAGTGTACACATACTGTCTGGTGTGTTACTTATGTTTTCCTGGACATTTAAAGTTCAAGTGGAACCTTTCTTGGTTGTGCAATAGCATTCTGTTATTTTGAACATTTCACTAACATTATATGTTATTATAAGAGTGGGGGAAATGAAATCCATGTGTATCATGAGTCAGAAAAGTTGTCCCCTGATAAGAGTCTTGGTGGTCATACAATTCATTTGATTTTAAGGAAATAATGAAAACACCCCTAAATTGATTATTCAAGTGGGATGTACAGTAATTGGACTCATAACTGATTTGTGTAGGTGAAATGGAGAGCATTGTTTTCCCTATGACATTACATGAGTTATGGACACGTGTTTTTATTTTCTCACATTAAACATATAAACATATTACCGCATTGCATGGAAACTGAAAACTGCAGGAGAGCAGAAAGAGGGCATAATTTGACCAAAGTCCGACATGATTCTTATATTTTGGATTTCTAGACATTATTTGACGTAGCTTACCCCGTGTTAGACATATTGGAGATGTTTAACGTTCTTAAATGGTGTTTGTTTTCATAGAAGACGCCATGATTCCATGTTGAACGAATAGCTCATCTGATAATGAATGATAACAGCAGACTGATGTAGTTCATCCTTTGTTCATCACTTGCCAGTGGGGTATTGGGGAGATAACTATCCAAGCCATCCCACAAATATTTTATGGTGATTAGATATGCCGCAACAACCAGAGTAAGCTTATATGACAAAACAAATTCATATCAAAATAATTTGTTTGTGATGTGTTATGTGATAGAAATTGAACAGGGGGATATGCAATGGAGCAGAGCAAACGCATCTACTGGATTAACCGGATGGAGATGCAGGGGGCACCTCTGTATGGAATGCGCAAAAAATATTGGGTATATTTCACACAACTGTTATGCAACGATAGTTCCAGCTGCCTTGAAACAGTTTTGCTCTGATTGACAGCTCCATGACAAAATTGTAAATTGTATTAGATCTTCGATTATTTCTCACTTTCCTTGATTTTCTGTGTCAACGTTTGGATAAATCTTCTGGATAAAGACGTGTGAAAATGTTATTATATTAGCACATTCATATAGGCCTATACATTTTTTTGTGTGAATTGAAATTGAGTTAACTCATTAGTCAGTTCGTGGAGAGTGAATTGATCTGCCTCGTCATGTTCGTAACCATTAAAACCCCGCGGGAAACTGTGGATCATGTGGCGAGCCACATTACGTAACTGGAGCGGTGGTGGGCGCGCTAGTAGGCATGTTGACAGCTCTGCTACACATTTTCAGTGCCCACATTGTTAACTCTTATCTTCCCATTCAAACATCCTCTAACTCGCGTGAAAGTTACTTTGGGCCGTTAGCAGTATTTTCAGGTCTTAATGGAAAGACTTTGGAACCCCCTCTTCTAATTCACCTTTTCAAATGAGAGACATTAACAAGCATTGTCCTAGATATTCCGTTTGAAAGGCTAAGGTAGGCGGGAGGGCAGTGATCTGCTGTTACCCATTCCCCGGGGCGAGACACTGCCACAGTGGGGTGTACTCGCGGCCCAATAACAAAAGACCGGCTTTCAGGTGCAAACTTTGTTGAAGCAAACGTTGGCCCATGCGGGTTGAGACAACAACTGAAAACTATAATGTTACAACCTGAGCTAAACTAAATGAAATACACGAGATGAATTGAAGAAAACGTGGCAAGGTCCGACACATGCGTATAAACATATGGGTGGGAGAGTGATGAGAAGCTGGCATGGATGGCATTTTCAACAGGGCACAATGGTTAGGACTACCAATAGCTTTTTGTATATCATCTTCAATAATCAGGTGTAATTACCCTTGTCTATTTGAAATCGTATGAGAGTCCAGGCAGAAAGGTGGTCTCTCACTCCAGAGACTTCTTTAAGTGATGAGTTACGGGGCATGGGGGTAATTCGTCTTGGAGTGGTTTTCGGGAATGGCAAGTATACAAATTATGTAAATTGTTAATTTAGCACCTCTGAAAAGTGTGGAATATTTATCTGTCAAAAGACAAATGTACTTCACTATAGCTGAACATCTGCTTGCAGGGTAGAGCGTTTGCTTCAACTTCCACTCTGGGGATATTAGCGACGACTCCCAGGCCTGCGCTGATGAGGAATTCATCAAGACTCTGACACCCTCCCAGATGTTAGGGAATTAAATCAAATCAAATCTAATCAAGACTGTCTTGTTGGACGCCTAATTGATAATCTCACGTTTTGCGCCCGTTTTGCAATGGAAACATTATTTTGGGGAGTAATTGGCGGGGGGGGGGGGGGCGTCCCAATATTGAATTAATGACACCATGATGACACCATGAGCTGGAAACTTGAGAAGCAGACAGTGTTAATAGGCTATTGAGTTGATATCTTTGTGTGCCATTGTGTCGTGTTCTTTCCAGTAGGTCTAACATGAGAGACCAGAGAGGGTCAACAGAAACAGGTTTTCCTTTATTTCGTTCATCTGTTTTTATAGGAAGCTGGTCAGGCTAAATTAGCTGGAAATGTGCAAAGAAAATATGATCTGCATAAACGTCAAGCATGTATGTATCTGATTGTAAATGTGTGTGTATGTGCGTGTGAAAGTAGGCCTACTGTTGGTGTGCTGAATAGTTAATGTATGATTTCAAGCGACAGAGTTGTTTTCAAATAATACCTGTACAGATTGAATTAATGATGTGCAACTTGTATAAATAGTTTCCCATTAGTAAAGGCACAGACTTAACATTGCAAATTAAATGTTTTCCGATAACTTGCTAAATAAATTGGAAATGTAAATATTTCTAAATAGTCAATTTAGGAATCATTGAAGTAAATAACAATGCCATTGTACCACCTCGTTACCATCACAAAAGCCATGTAACACGTCCGAGAAAAAAAGAAAAGGCACACATCCTGGATTACGGTTCTCAGTGAATACCTATGCATAATCAACAGGCCTCGATCTGCAGGTGAAATAAGCATCAGTAATTGATAAGCAGGTTATAATGATGGTCGTGCAAATCGATGGTGATGGGCCATAGCTAGGTAATTCTCTGATGACTGTTAGTCTGTATGCAAATGTTAATGTTATTATTAAGTGTTACTTTGATTGTTGCAATGCGTGGCATTTAACGCGAATACTAAATCCATCTGAGGTTATAAGGAGCTAATTACGCATATGCGTAATAGTGTCCCAAGGCAGCATTGTTTTCACTGATTTGAGAACTTTAAGAAACTTTAAATTAACAGTTGTTTTTATTAAAATGGCAGCCTTTTCCAGGCTCTAACACTACATTTTGTTGTATTATTGTAAAGTCGCCTGTTTTATTTCATCTCCAAATAAACACATTTGGGTTTTTTTCTTCATGCACAACAGCATCACTCAATAAGAAACGTAGTAGGCCTTATACATTATTTACAACTAAGTAGCCATTTACATCTGATTATTATTGTATTTTTATTTATTTCAGAACCAAAACAGATGTTGGACTTTGATTGTCTTGTGCATAAGTTTAGATTTCAATTGCGTTAAGAAAGAGACCAGTTCAAGATTTGGCCCAACTCCACATAGGCCTAGATTTTTCACCACTTGAACTTTATTGTATCACTGGGAACCCAACATCATTATGATTTAAAATAATTTTCATAATATTAAACAGCCGTGCTGTGCCTTCCAAATTCCACATACCTCTATGGCACTGCGTGACAGACCCAAACTCTGATACACGCTCACTCAGCATGCCTTGCACGAGATCTTTTAGCCAGTGAGTTTATTAAGATCACAAACTCGGTTGCGTGACAAAAAGCGTTTGGAACCTGCTTGTATCGGTTTATCCTCTTATAGACGGTGCTTCCGCGTTTAGCCAGCACATGCTATGAGATTGAGATTGGTGGAGGAAGGGTAAGGGGTGGGTTGGTTTAGTTTTCAATGAATAATATCGTACCAGTTTATGCAGACTTTGCCAGTTTGTTGTTTCCCCATTATGGCCAGGATAGTTCTTCAAAATGACTAGGCTACTCCCAATGTGATGTGAGCTCATCTGTGACTGTGAGCGCTAGAGTCGTGGAGAGATTGTGTGCGCCGTGCTGTTCTATGGTTCCAAATATATCCCCGTCCATATGTCGAAATGAATGAACACTTCATATAATTGCTATTCAAATACATAGAGCCTACTACTGTATTCACAAACAACACTGTCAGACAAACGCTACACATCTCCTACCACGTGACTGCCAGTGCTTTCTAATCCCATTGAGAGTCCTCATAAAGGAGCCTTTCATGTTTTTTCTTTTGGTTACACCCCGTTTTCTCATCATCTCAAAACACGATTATGTTTGGAGTTATCGGGTTCTATTCGGTTATATTTGCCTGCATAAGGTATGAGTTAGGCTATTCTTCCGTTATGCCATCATCATCGTCATAAATGCGTGGTTCAGCTTTCGTGAGCGTTCTGTTTCACATAGATACTTGCAGGGAAAGCCTGTCCCATTTTCTGACGTCATGGGGTCCGCTAGAAAGAACTTGAACTGGTAAGGGAAAAACATGTCCTTGTGAAATACAAAAGTGCGCTTGCGCAAGAGGAGGGAAAACGGAATTTGAATAAATTGTTAAATCTGTTTATATTTGAAGATGGGGGGTAGGGCAGGCCTCGAATTAGGGTAGATTCTGTGGGGGTTGGGCCCCAAATAGTGCGCAGTAAATATGTCTTATAGCAAACAACATTCATTTACAAGTATAGCCTACAATCATCACAAGTTCAATCACGATTCAAACACAATAGGCTTCCCGCATTATTACTGAAGATGAAAATGCAGACGTTAGCCTACCAGTTGGTAAACAAATCTTGTTTCAAGGGTTTTGGTTAATGCAAATAAAGTTGTTTAGCATGATTACTTATTTTTATTCATTTTAGTTTGATAGCCTATATGATTTAATATTTGCGAAGTAGCCAACATACAATTAATCTTTGATGAGACTTCTCAGTTTATAAACTACTACAAGGTTTTTCAAACTATTTCTCGCTGTAGTGGGCCATACATATATTGTCAACGGTCAGCAGCACTCAGCAAATGCACGCTTAAACCGAAGGATATAGTGCTGTGGTTACATTTGGCATCCTGACTAGCATGCTGTATGACGATACTTTCGCGCCAGCTTATGTCCTCATCTGACTCACTCTCTTGGCTTACTTTTTAGTAGTTGTTAGTTTGATAGTTCTCACGTTGTGATCCCATTTAAGTGGCACTTTCATACCCACAGGCGAATGTTTCCCCCAATTGCACCTTCTTTTAAAAAGCACCAAGGCTACAGTCGGTAACTTTTCCTGTCCTTCTATCGCCCCAGAAACAAGATGCTAAGATGGCGCCTTCCTCAGTGTCAAGTTCAAGTAAAGTGCCGAGTCTCAAAGACTCGAAGACAAATAAAATGTACATATGATCTTAGCAGAGAGTAATACAACAATGACAAAGAATGATAAACGTCGCAGTCTGTTACTTTTTTATTTATTTTATTTCAGTCAAAATGTATGTTCACATTTCTTCATAAATAGTTGGTAAAACAAACAAACCAACAAACAATAGCCTACTTTAAAAAGTATAAGGAACCTTTGCCTCTTTCCGCTAAATAACAAATAGGCTCGCTGTTGTATCATCGTTTGCCTCGATTGTGGCACAGTGACACAGTTCATCAGTAAACCATTTTGCTTTTCAGGAATAACTTGGTGCGTGACCCATTTCTCCCAGAAAGTGTTACAACATCACATTCTAGCTGCGTTTATACATCAAAAAAATTGCTTTGACAGGACATGGGGCATACGGGTTGTGGGAATAAGAAAAAAAGTTTTCCTTTTAAATTGATGTATAGAAAATAGTATATAAAACATATATTCCTTAAATTATTTAAATAAACGTATTTTATTTATCACTGTCACTTACGAGGTACTGTTTTTACATTTTGTAGTGCTGGTGGTCTGAAATCGTTCTCATAAGCACAATATATTTTGTGGTATGCATAAGATTCAATTCTTGAAAATAGGTTACAATGCAATGCTGTAACTCTTTGTGCCACTGAACATATTTTCCCCAACCCACATATAGCTAGCTATTAGTGTTCCCAGACTAAATTTTGTTCACACAAAAATGTTTTCTCGACAGCTTATTCACACAAAACAAGCAAATGTGTAATCAAACTTCTCTATATGCAACACCACAGTACTTATAACAAATAACACGCTTAGTTTCACAGAATAATTACATTTAAAACAATGCAAGCTGACAGACAAAAACACTTTTATTTTGAAGATACTGTGTTGTGACAGTTCCATTGTTGCCGATGCACACATTTTAACAGAGGCCTACTTGCACAAAGACATTTTTGGAACTATAAAGGACTGCCATACTGGCTCATATGTTTGGGTATTTGACCCGAATTTGAAATACTTGGAATTCATGAATGAACTAGGTATAACATCTGTAAATGCGACGGGTGCAATAGCTGATGGATCGTTCGAATGTGTACTGAAATTATGCTACAGTTGAGCTCTATTCTCTGATTCTATCGAAGTAAAATGTACAAAAAAAGTTAATTTGACTATAGGGATATGGACAGAACCGTTTTATATAGTTTGCCAACTCACTTGAAAACAATTCAGATTTACAGAATTGATGATTCACATGTCAATGGTCTCACAAGCTAAACAATAAGTGATGGAAAAATGAGCATCATATAGACAAATTCATCATATTTATATAGATGATATCTTGGATCCAAATAAGACACATATATTGCTTAAAAAAAGATACAATCGCAATATTGGCGCTTTAGAGTTGATCACTTTGTTCAATGTTAAGATGGTTATGACCCAAATCTGTACAGTCTTGTTAGAAAACATTTCCATAAATATCTTTAAGTTTCAGAACTTATACCCATAATTAAATTACAAATTGATAAATATGGCAGCATGGATATGTATTTACAACGTTATTAACAAAAGGCAACGTTATATTCAACGGTAACAATCGTAACCTAATACCACATTTCTCCACCTGAAAACGGACATTGACAACAGATTCGACCCCATCAAACAAGGAAATACATTCACGAGTATATATTTATTTATGATTTATTTTTTGTTCAAGTTCAAGACAAAGACTTTGGCACGTTTCTTAAGACTGTCTGAAGTTTTAACAATCAATTGAAAGGCGACTGTAGTATGTCACCATTATATAAAACACCGTGAAATATTATTCCTTTTTCTTTATTTTTAAATACAATTTTGAGAAAATACATAAAATGAAAAATAAAATAATCATTTGATATCTGTAAACTAAAAAAGGGAAAAAAACGTTTTATTTATTCTTAGAAAGTATTATTTCATTATTTATGATTTATTTGTTTTCTTCGAACTCGGAATAAAAGTCAAACCCCAATCCTGAGAAAGGACGAGGCCTGCTACTGCTGGCTTACTCTCATCTCCTCGTGTTGTTCCAATCCAATTTTGTGTACACCTTGGTGTGAGTTTTTAAGGTTTTAATCTTGGTCCACATTGAGAGCCTGGTTATGACTTCAAACATACCATTCATTAAAGTTGGGTGGCAGTCCATCGCTGTGCCCCGATGTGTTTTGCACGGCTGACGGTGGTGTTTTTGTTGGGTCTTCAGTGTTCGCTGATACCAGAACTGGTGGTGTGGACGACTCATATCCAGAACTTGCTGCTGGAGACGACTCAGAACCTTGAGACTCGTGTACCTGTAATAATAATACAATAAAACAAGAGGAGTTGCTATGATATATTTGTATGTCTATAGGCCCTATAGCATGAAGAATTAACGTTGAATATGTTGCACACACTCAATACGAGTCAACTCAGCTTAAGTCAATACACCTTACCCTTTGATCTATCAAATTGCTAATGCATTGCTGCTCTATTTCCTTCTCCAATTTAGCCCACAAGTAGTAGCCTAATGTTTGGGAAATAAATATGCATTCTATTACATTCCAAACCAGTGAGATAGCAGAGAAACGTGAAACTGTTTGGGCGCTGATTCTTTGATTAGCCCTTGGTCAAGGGAGAGTATTGTGTTTGTGTGTTTAAGGTGAAATGAACACGTTAATTACCTTCATGTGTTTCCTGAGAGAGCTGGGGTGCGTGTAGGACTTGTCGCACACTTTGCAGATGTAAGGCTTATCCGAAGTGTGCACGTGCATGTGCTTTTTCCTGTCACTGCTGTTGGCGAAGCGTCTGTCGCAGCCGTCGAATTCACACTTGAACGGCTTCTCACCTGCAAGATGGAATAAGCACAATTCATTAACCCCATGTACACAGTCGATTGATAAGCCTACCCTCCCGACATAGGCCTGCCTATGCAAGATATAATAGGGATGCTGGCTTGATTCACCATCGATGAAGTCTGCCCTGTGAATAACAATAGTGCTCTGTGAATAGCAACAGCAAGCATGATATGTTCAATACAGGCCTACATTTGTTAGGCTACACATCAACGGCAACAAATATGGACCAGTGAATGCTATTATAGGCATGTTTGATGTAGTATATAGACTTTGATATTACTATTGTGTGCTTTGCCGTAGTGTGTTTAAATAGGCTACAGTGTTAAAACCCACTGCTGCACTGATTTGAATAGGATGGAGTAGCACATAGGCTAGCCTAGTAAACAAGGACTAGCGGACCAGACTCACAAAACCACACTGAGGGGTGTCTGTCTAAATGTGGGCCTAGTTAAGCTAATTCGCTCACACTTTAGTTTGGGGGAAGTATGTGTCTGTCTCTCCCTTAATACACACAATGTAACTTGATCAACACCTCGATAGCGTGCAAGAATAGCATCTCCAATCGCGATATATGTCCACACAATACAACTTCAACATATGACATTGAGATGTGAATTGGGTTATCCCGAGCGTTCAACAAATGCAATTTTCAGTGCGTATAATCCTATTTTATTTCCGTTCCAACATATTTCTTATCCCATACTAAACAACAAACCAAATTGCGGCCTTCACTCGTTCTTGCATTACTCTATAAAATGCAACAATCTCTCAACAATATTTGCCTCGGTCTATTCTTTTCCCCATGCACAATGAAAACAACAGGCTTATGGATAGGCATCTTTAAACGTGTGGCTGTTGTTTGTCAGCAAACTTGACGAAAGTAATTACCTGTGTGTGTTCGTTTGTGAATTTTCAAATTTTCCGACCTGGCGAAAATTTTCCCACAGCCAGGGAATGGACATGGGAATGGTTTCTCTCCAGTGTGCACTCGAATGTGGTTCACAAGTTTGTACTTGGCCTTAAATGATTTCCCCTCTCTCGGGCAATCCTCCCAGAAGCAAATGTGGTTACTTTGCTCGGGGCCGCCAACGTGTTCCATGGAGACATGAGTCACCATCTCGTGCATTGTGCTGAAAGTCCTTTCGCAAGTCTTTTTGGGTCGGTTCATCTGGTTCTCATCTATCCATTTACAGGACATTTCTTGCTTTATGGGTTGCCTCATGTATCTAAAGAAGGCCCCAGGACCGTGGTGTGTCGGCACATTCATCCCCATATTCATCCCCATTGGATGGTTGTAGTTGTGGAGCTGAGCGCCGTAGGGGTCCGTCCGAGGGCTGGCGACCGGACGGTACGGATCGGGTCTTCCAAAAATGTCCCCGCGTAAACCAAGATGCATTTGACTGTTGACTACATGTCCGCTTGGGGAAGTGTGGCTCACGCCCTGGTCGTGGAGCCCTGAAAACAACAGATGCCCAGGGTTATCGGAGATTCCAGGAGGTCCATGCAGGCTCCCAGCAGAAGCGGCAAAGATCCCATGCTGGGCACTCGATGCAGCAGACTCTCCAACGCCACGGTTTCTGAATAGAAAGTCCCGGGTTGAATTGAACGGTCCCCCGCCGTACGAACCCACCTGTCCGCTGTGATGGTGTCCCAGGGCAGCAGCATATCCACTGGCTTGCGGGGTAAAAGCTGAAGTCTGGCTGGAGGTTATATCGTGAGCCACTGGGCTGAGTTTGAAAGCTGCGGAGTGGGATGAATCAGCGAAGGGATTGAGCCCCAACCCGGGGTCTCTGTTCCCTATCTCATGGTGCCGCGGTGTTCCGAAACCCCCCACTCCTAGCGATGGGAACTGCGGACCGCTGTCAAGGAGCATAGTCATTGGGCTCAAACGAACTTAGAAAACGAAATAAAAGAAAAAATGAACTGAAACCCCAGGTTAGTGGAGCTCACTCTAACCGCGGATAACGGGAACCCGATTTCAGTGCGTTGAAACGTAGAATAAGATTTGTTTTACTGTAAAAACACCAAAACAACAAAAAAACAATCCTTCGCTTACAGAGCGAGGAGAAAAACTCCCGTAACTGGGATCCGTGAGAAAGAGGATCAAACTTCCCCCCCTTTCCAGACGAATGATGTCCTTGGACTGATAAAGTCAATCACTCACTCCCTGCACATAAATGAACTCGGGAGGCAGTGCTACGACGCCCAATGAGAACCCGGCTACCCATTTGGCACGTGACGCCAAAGAAGAGAGTTAATTGGCTAGATGTCTGTTGATTGGCACGGTTTGCTATTGAAAATGGCAGTTCGTCTCAATGGTTTAATTTGATTGGTTAGTGCAGGCATTATTTTTCAGGTAAGGCATCGGAGCACTCTCGCTTCAATACCATGAGCCTTATTTATTTTCCGTCTTATAACGCAGAAACTGTTGCAGAAGTTGGATTAACACCATTATAAACTGTAAATATTAAACCAGAGGCCAATAGTCATTGCAAATGTTTGTTGTAGATATGCCCGTAGGCTATGAAATGAAACAAAGTTACTGAAAATGGGTTCTCGCAACATTAGGAAAAAGTATACCGTTATCCAAACTTCAGATAATGACCAAGGCCTTTCTTTTTATTAATGTTGAAGAATTCAGGCATACCACGAGCATGATGTTTTACCAACAAGCACAATTCAGCTTCTATGCAAAAACATAACACTTTAATTGGTGCATTTTGGTGGGGACATCATTTTGTAAACGTTTGGTTATAGCCTGTCTGAATAGTTTATTTTTTAAATACATGTGTAACACGACATAATTAATGTTTACTAATGTTAATGTTTATCTATCTATCTATCTATCTTTTTATCTGAGTATTTAGTCTCTTATTAACTGAGAACATGAATGTAGTTGGCAGAGATCCGAAATGTGGCTTTCTTGAAGCCGCTTGAGAAAGGAGGGGGTCGTTTTTTTGCCAAGCTCTATTGGGTGTAAGACGCAGGAATAAAAGACAGAAAGAAAGATGGCAGTAATTGTAATATCCTGAGATTTTTTGCTTATCCAAAAATTCGTGCCATTGAGCGAGTTTCACAGGGTTGCCGCTGACTCGCTGCAGGACACATAAAATCTGATCAAGTTCAGAGACGCGTTGAGTGCTTCAAGCGGCGCTTTATAACTCCAATCCTTTCACATCCCTTTCCCCTCGATCTGTCCCAGGAAGGAGCTCACATTCTTTATTTTAGACATCTGAAAAAAGAAAAAGAGAAAAATCTTCAAATCAGTCCTTCAGTCTGCTTTCGCCCTCCTCCCCGCAATCATTCCCACAACATATTCCTCTTCGAGAAAAAGTATTTTAAATTGCAAGGTGAGTTTTCTTATTTATGTAATATTTAAATTGTTAAGGTTACTTTTCTTTTGAAGGAAAGCAACCGTGGAGTAATTGTATGGATGCTGTGGGGTGTGTGAATCTGTGCTTTCGTTGAAAGTCAGCTCGGGACACTTGTTTATGATATTCAGAACTTTTGTTGTTTTTTTGTGGTAACTTTTTTAAGATACATGTTCTTCATTTAGTCCTATCAGTCATCTTGTTTCATCAAAGTTAAACGTGTGTGCTTCTTCTAGAACAGATAGATCTCAGCTGCGTTCCTAAACTCAACAACAACATTTTTTTACGGAAAATGGCATGATTCCCTCTCTATCGTGCGCTCCCTCCCTCCCTCCCTCCCCACACACACTCTCTCTCTCTCTCTCTCACTCACTCACTCACTCACTCACTCACTCACTCACTCACTCACTCACTCTCACACGCACGCACGCACGCACACACACGCGCGCGCGCACACACGCACACGCATACACTCACACACAAACCCTCTTACATTCTCATCACTCTCTCTCTCTCTCTCTCTCTCTCTCTCTCTCTCTCTCTCTCACACACACACACACACACACACACACACACACACACACACACACACACACACACTGTGTGAGAGAGGGAGCACATGAGTTAACTGTGAATAGCCTTGAAGCTTTAGAACATGAGATTTATGGAGACCTTTCTGAACTTTCACAAGTGACAGGCAGTTAAGTTTTCTTAACTTTTCCTCTTCGATATTTTATTGACTTGTTGAAACGAAAGGACTCTGTAAGGTTATTATATGTGGTATGTTCACAGTGAGGGTGTTACTATAAAATGATTAACGATGAGAAGCACGTGCACACTTGTCTCTGCAACGGAACACACAATTCAATTCTATTAGCAACCAACTTTTCTGCAGTATCAGGAGTCTTGGAGTTCAGACTATGGCAAGATAGGTTCACCGACCTTTGGCCTCCTAAGGCCTCGTGTGTTGTTACAGGTTACTGTCTTCACCAAATAATCAAAAGCAACTGTTGCTCGCCGAGGAGAGCCAAACACATAATGTGATGTAAAAAAAACACCTACAGGTACGCCTACACTCGAATGTTCTTGAATTTCAGACGAGTACATTGATTCAGATGCGAGCATTATCTACAACTTTCAACAGCACCACATCAAACGCTAGTTTATTTATATTACATTAACTTATTAGAAAATACTATAGCCTAGTTGAGTGTCCAACAACACCTTCCATGACCTATCTGGTTGTAACATAAACAAGAAAAACACATTTTGCGATGTTGATGTAACAAACTGAAGATCACATACTGGATTTACTATCACGATATAAAAAATAAAAAAATACAATCACTTCCGACGCTCGTTTTAGAATCATCAAAACGTAGGCCTCTCAGATGTCACCAAGATTCTACAATATAATGAATTGTTTTGGTATACAAAAATATTTCGAGAATTGTTGAATAGGACTGCAAAGGTAACCTACCACTTTTGCCTATCTACAAATGCAATTTGGAGGATAATTTTTAAGAATACCTAAAGTTGTTTCTGTTGCAATTATAACGGAGTAGGTCCTGATACTGAAAACTAGGCCTGTGTCTTTTGCCCTCGATATATTGTTTCTCAACACTGTCGGTCTGTATTGCCAGTATAGGCCTAACATTTTGATTTGGATGAACGTATAACATCTTATTTTTTTGCTGACAAAATTTATTCTCGTCTCCTCGTTTGCATTGGTGGTGCAGCCAAACACTCATTTTTAAAATTTAGAAACTGTCATGAATGGAGTTATTTTGCTTTCGTTTGATTGCTTGAGTACAAACTGATATGCTATCTCTTCATGATTGTACACCGATACTTTTTCAACAATCAACCACAGACAGTGGAATGTCCCAATCTGAATTGTAAATAACTTATGCCTATTTATTGCTTGCTATGCCTTACTTAAGTGTTATATTTTCCAAGGTAATTCATGTAGTTTTAGCGAGGAAATCATTTTTGGTAGATGGTTGCAAGCTCATAATTTTTCTCCTGAGCATGCGCATGAGTTTATCAGAAACACTATTCTGGTAGTCTAATATTTATAAAGACTATTGTTTAGCTATACAAATCGCTCTCTTGAGTTGATAATAACGCCATTGCCTTGATAATGAACAATTAATTAGTCTTGCGATTCAAAGTTCCTGCAGAAAATATACCTATATTATCAAATTTACCTGGACTCATATGTAATTTATATTGATGTTTACGACACAAACTGTGAGATAGGCCTAATGTACTTTTCTTATCAACATTATCAATGAAAACTATACTGGACATGGTAAACAAATGATTTGATAGCTCACATTTGAAATATTTGACAAACTATTCAAGTTCCAGGTTAATGTAGATGTAATGTAGATGTAGAATGCCTGTTCATTAATAGCATGGCTGGGCCTCTCTCAGAGGTGTAGCGGTGCCTGAGCTGAAGCCGCGCGTGCAGTAGCCCACGACAAGTTTATCGAGGAAACTTTCCTGCTCAACAGTTAACCCAATAGTCACCAAACAAAAATATTATATTTCATTCACCATCAATGTTAACAAATTCAATCCTAATCGAATATATACATATATATGTGTTTATGTGTGTGTGCATTTGTAAAACTACTGAATCTCTTGCTGAATTGAATCACAGGATAAAGATGATTTATTGCATGATCGACAGTAATTGAGTTAGTCTTTTATTCTCTACATGAAGAAGTTCGAATGAAATGGGTAAATGCTGTTTAATACACTAGTAAATTAATGGGCTACTGCTATGTTGTGTTGATGTATTGTTTTTTTGTAATGGATTGCAGTATTTGTAGGATTATAGATGCACTCGTGTTTCAACCAATCTTGTTTTAGGTATGCATGTGGGTATGATTATGAAAACAAAAGTAGCTGTTGCAAGTTTTGATACAAGGTGTTATTGGAAAATATTGTCTAAAATATACTTTGTGAATAGATTTGTGCTCAGCTTCTGGGAAAGGCTTATCTTTTCACCTCTAAAATCAGAAGAGCGAAAAAACCAAGAGAGAGGGTCATATTTCACTTGTCAAAATTGAACTGATCCCTACATCTTTTCTTAGAACAGATTGGACAATACACAATGCCTATATCCCATGGGACTATGACAAATGGGTATACATGTTCATGTGCTCATATACATATTTAAAACACCTTAACCTAAGGTCCATTTTGGGATTCTGTCTGTAGTTTATGGTTAGAAAGAAATGAGAAGCACTTTGTGGCTTTTGTATGCTTTGTGTAAGTTGTTTACCGTCCCATTTGGGACAAATTATATCACCTGACCACTGTTTGTCCATGTTAAAGACACAAGTACCCCTTCTGCTACTCAGAGGCAGCCAAGGTCATAAAGGAGGAATACAGTACAAATCTGCCGGATCTCCCTGCGTTAGCCATTATGTGGGATGGAGTGCTTCAATTGTTTCCTGCAATTTTTGGGGGACTCGTTTTGAAGTTACATAGATGCACCCTTTGCTCAAAGATTCAACTATTTGTATTAATCAGTCATCATCTTTCAGGGTTCGTAACCCGT
Source organism: Oncorhynchus mykiss (assembly GCF_057628025.1). NCBI lineage: Eukaryota > Metazoa > Chordata > Actinopteri > Salmoniformes > Salmonidae > Oncorhynchus > Oncorhynchus mykiss. The sequence goes on from NC_143035.1 coordinate 9,966,462, forward strand.
CCACTACTAATGACATGTTATACTCAGCTGTTAATATTGGAAAGGCACGTTTCAAACATGATAGTTCAAGAAGTAACTGTACACTCTTTGGTGTTCGTGGTCAGTTCATGGGTTGGAACAAGTGAGTCTACTGCAAGTTTAAGATATACACCATTGACTCTCTGTTGGCTTTTTAATTACATCTTTGATGTGGTTTATCAATATGACTAATTGACTCCTCGCTGTGATGTATTGGAACATCTGTCTGCAAATGGCCTCACCCCAAACCGCTTAATTCATCTAAATTTCATAAAGTCATGACAAGAGTGCAGTGCCAGTGAAATAGTCTCATCCATTATCACATTATTCACACACACACACACACACACACACACACACACACACACACACACACACACACACACACACACACACACACACACACACACACACACACACACACACACACACACACACACAGATTAACACACACAGATTAACAACACACAGACACACATTAATACACTCACACAGGCACAAACACAGATACACACACACACACACACGAATACACACAGAGACACACACAGACACATGCATACGGATACACACGCAGATACACACACACACACAGATAAACACAGGGTTACACACACATGCGGATACACGGATACACTCTACCATTTATCAGAGAGTCAAAATGGTCTAAATCACCAAAAATGATGACCTATGAACTGATATTGCTAGGTTCTTTTTCATGTGCTTCTTTTCAACCTCTGCTGAATTTAAATGGGTGCATATCAAATACATGAAGTCCCTGATGGCTCCTGTGCATTTTTTCTCTCTATTACAGTGTAACAAAGAGCCTGAGCATAGTTGTTTGTCACTTATTTGGGTATGATTCCTGTTAATTTACCATATAGGACGAGGTAATAACAGGTCATGAACAATGCCGTGCAATTTACTGTGTAGAGGGCCCTTTCTAACATGGGCAATGGGTGCCATTTTAAACTGCATTCGATCATCGCAGACACATTGACAAAGCTAAATAGAGCTAAGTCTAGGTAAAATCTATTAGGTTATTGCACTGATATTCAACTACTGTCATAATATTGTCCTCATAATATATACTTCTAGATGAACAACCATTTACAGCATTTTTGTGATCTTTGAAGCCTGAGTGCATTTTGATTCTGCTGTGGCTATAGGCTACAACTCAGGCCTCATAAACCACTGTTTACATCAGGTTCTGCTATTCTATGGCTGTGTGTCTTGAATGTGAAGTGTGACATTTGATTGTGATCGTGTGTATCAATTCATTGCAGGCCTGTTAGCCTGACATGTATCATTCTACAATGAATGCAATCAATATTATTAGTGTGACACTACTTGATTGTGTTGATTAGTCACAACTTAGCTGTAAACTGTATGTCTTGAGTTAGCAATCAAAGCTATTACACCTGCATACTGTACAGTTTTGTGTTTCTGGGTACCATATAACTAATCATTTTCAAGAAAAACGACTAACATCCTACGGCTATCAACATTCCAACTGCCCCATAACAAGTGCACATGATCTGTAGGCTACCACTGTACTACATTTAATCACACTAATAAATATTGTACTGTGCAGTATGTTTCAGTTTATTGATGACAAAGGCATTCATGTGGATTGTGCATGTGTATAGTGTATGAGGGAAACATTAATATCCTGCTTTAGGCAAGTCTGCAGAATTGTCTACTTCATAAGCTGGAATGACTCACTTCATTTTGACAGTAGCCTATATCACTTCTCTGCAATGTTTTATTTATTTATTTAAGTGTCTATACTCATTTTGCTTCTATTTTTTTGCATAAATGTTGTTGTTCTTCTTCTTCTTCTTCTTCTTCTTCTTCACAAAACACCAGACATAAACCGCCAAGCACCACCAGTGTTATTTTGGCTTTAAATAGGCTAGCTACATATTTGGATTGATACGTTTACGTGAAATGTTCAAGCACACAATGTAAAGATGTCTGGTTGTTTATGCGTATGTTGCATGTTGCTATTATTATAAGGAAGTCAGGCGATATGCAATGTCAATATTCAATAAATAGACAGCAGATCTGAGAGATTGTGGGCCTCAACGAAAGGTGATGCAGAGACAGGTGGCAATGGGGCGTAATTGATCACAAAAGTTAGTTTTTACCAGATTTGTTGATCTACTTTTTGTTTTTACAATTTATTTCGGGAACGAAGACATACCCTAAAACCTCGAAACCCCGTTGTAGACTATTTCATAGGCTACGTATTACTATGCTAGTGACTAAAACGTGAAGTTTTTCTACATTTTTGTTCGGAAATGCGCCAGGTTAAAGGCCGACTAACATGAGCATGCATTACAATAATTACCGAGTTTGACCAATGGTGTTTGTCTATGTTACGGCACTTTATGTCAAGTGGGCCTCTCACTCCTTTTGTCTGGGCCTTAGTCCCTAGAGTGTGACGTCAGAACAACAATGTTGAAACTGGACTTTGAAAGTTAGAGGACAATACAGTCTTGAGAAATAATAGTTGACTAATTAAATCTACATTCAATGTGCACCTCTGCATCAAAACTAATCACAAAACGGCTTAAAGGAAAATAGAGGCCTACTATAAACAAACGAAGACGCATGGACTATTAATTTGGGAACATTGGTTTATTGGCCTGTATAATTTACAACTTAAACCCACTAAATACAACTCTAATCCTTTGGCAGGATAAATTACTGTTTGAAATGTGTTTGCCAGACAGATGAGTTGTTGCAGCATCGCTGCATAGCCTGTGTTGTATCGCTGCAGCCTTTGGAGAGATACTTTTCACAATAGTCATATTCTTCACTGTTCTTTTAAAAAAATTTTTTTTTACAAGTGACAGATTGGACTTGTTTTGAACACCTACAAATAATTGTACATCACATATTGTTCCCATGATGGTAGCCTACATGCATAAGACATGACAGAGGCGTTAGGATAGCCTATAGGAATTGCCATGACAGCAGTTACAGTTTAACTTAGTTGTGTGTCTAGATATGAAGAAAGTTGACTTTGCTAAACATGCTCGTTAAAACAGGTGCTGCAGCACGACGTGAGAAAATCCAATCGGTGTGTAAGAGTTGTCAGCGAAATTGAGAAGTAGACTGGCAATAATGGAAGAAAATGAGCGGTTTATGGAAAGCCATTGGAAAGTCAGTGTATGCCTATTCGAATATCAATAAATACATTTGACGTTTCTTCTCTCCAAAATAGTTAGTAAAAATCCGTATGCATATTGTCTGTTTGTTTTGATAGCGTTGTTGCCCTTTTACCTTGAGGATATAAGCTTGTACCCCACCATTCATGTACCCATTGTTTGAAGTTGCTTAATTATTTAGTTTAGTTAAATATAGTTGTTGTTGTACGCCAAATGTATTGATATGTGATTGATTTTGGTCTTTTTAGGGTATAGGGCTTACCCTCCTCTGTTTTTGTCTGCAGCCTTACCCCACTTGGTCAGGACTTTGAAAAACGGAAACGTAAAGGCACAGTGCAGTCAAAAACGTGATCTTTCTGTGTTTTATATATATTTCCACACTATGAGTTTGGAATAATTACTGTGAAATTGTGAAAATTATGATAATGCCTTTTTAGTGTAAGAGATGTCTGAAAAGACCGTCTGAAATTTCAGGCTGGGAGTTTTGGCCTGTCTGGTGACATCACCAGGTGGTAAATTAGTTAATAGACCAATAACAAAGAGAGTTCCAAACCTCTCTGCCAATAACAGCTAGTTTTATCCTTCCCACTAAGACCACTCCCAGACAGCCCTAGCAAAATTTTTGCTTTAGAAATTGCTCTATGCTAATATGCTATTTTTGTAAAACATTTTACCATTTTATATTAAAACAAACACAGTAAGGTACTTAATTGTTACCCAGAAATTATTTTGATTTTGAAATAAAAACGGGTGCATTGGACCTTTAACTTAGAATGTATTTTTCTAACCTATTCCTTCCAGTAAAATAAACATGGAATTAAATGAAAAGTTCTGACATTTGATACTTTAACATTGCATCTCAATATCGTAATTGTGTAGTCTATTAGACTTCCACACAAAAAAAATGTCCAGCATTTGAAGACATTTATGACATTTACGTTAGACTTTTACAAATAGGCGGTTGTAAATGTGGCGCCTAGAGTCAAAGAGACACCAATATTTGGCAGTGTAGCCTATACCGCGGCACATTTCAAAGCATTTTCTATGAGATATTTGAAAACGGAGTCGTGCAGTGAACGCCTGCGTGTCCCTTTTAAAACAAACCCAGCGCCTGTCAATCATACCACATTCCAACCAATCCCAAAGCGCCATTTTTTTAAAGCAGATTTGCCTGCTGTGCTTTTATATTGCACCATGGCCTGTTTCGAAGCATTTTTACTACCACGGTTATTGCCACAAATCAAGAGGGCAAAGTGAACGGCATGGGAGTCACACCAACTTTAACGAACTTGAGTCTGGTTCTTGCTCCTGCGAAGTTCACGGCCAAGAATTTCACATACAGATGATAAACAGCAAAGAAAATGGAAACAATATTTCTAGGTAAATCTTGAGCACAGAATTGGTTGATTTTGCAAACTCACAACAAAACATGACAACTCTGTCGAGGTTTAGTGGCTGCCTTCTTTCTTGCGTCAACCCCGGGGAGAGCAATACTGAACCCAGCGTGGTGCTGCCACCTTTGGCAGGGGAGCACATAGGGCACCCCACTGGCAGTTCCTTAAAGCTCTGCCCCTCGCACAATTTGCGAGACTATCCCGAGACGAGGTACAGTGCATATGTTGACCATTCGGTTCCCCATTTTGCAGACTCTGGATACCCCAGCCACCGGTTAGAGCACAGCCCTAGGGGCATCATCATTGGAGCCAATCGTTCTGGAGCCGGCATGCCACCCGTCACTGATCAACTGGCATCAAGAAGTAACCAACATGGCGGGATTGGAAGGTACCGTGACCTGCCTAGCTATAGAGATAGCAGAAGCCACGCTTTTTTCACCGCTTATCACGAGCAGGCCCATGGCTCCTCCGACGCGACTCGAGACCTCTCTGGTCAAGTGATGTTGGGTCTACCTGGGGACCTCCTCACCCGGACGCACCCTTACGGCCAGAGCATCAGCGGCCCCAGGGGAAACAGCCAACAACTTGTCTCTCAGTTCCTGGGTCTCTACAAACCGCTGAACATGGCAATTCAACGTGGAGTGGGTGACGCTTTCCTGAGGTGCTCCAAACAGAACCTGAAGAATGAGCTTGTGTGTAAGTGGAGTGACAGCCAAGAGGGGGCTGGGAAGCAGCCCTGCGCCAGAACTTTCGGGACTATGTATGAACTTGTCACCCATGTGACAGTGGAACATGTCGGAGGACCAGAGCACTCTCAATACGTGTGTCACTGGGAGAACTGTCCGAGGGACAGAAAGCCTTTCAAAGCGAAATACAAGTTGGTGAATCACGTCAGAGTCCACACAGGGGAAAAGCCCTTTCCCTGCCCTTTCCACGGCTGTGAAAAAGTTTTTGCAAGATCAGAGAACCTCAAGATTCACAAGAGGACACACACAGGTATGTAACTATTAGTGTCAATAATAATAATAATAATAATAATATTAATAGTAATAGGCTAACATAAAAGTTAGTAAAATACACAAAAAACAATAATTTAACTTGCCAAAACCTTGTATATTTTTGGAGGACTAAATTTACCCTCTGAGAAAATGTTGATAACCTAATTTAAACCATATTCGAAATGTTTGTATTTTATCAAATTATATTATTATATAAATAGTTAGATTGTGAGAGTTAGATTGTGTAATAAAACTCAAACTTATCTCCGTAAGTATAATGGCATTATAGTAGCATTTTATAATGCACAAACATATTAGAAAAAGCTAGCTAAAACAATTATTTGAACAAACTTTTGATTGTTTTGCCTATTATGATGATGATGATTATTATTATATTTTTGCCTGTGGATGTCATTATTTATGTTTTTGGTGGTGCTGTTGTTCTGGGTGTAGTTTCTGTAATATTGTGATGACTTTATAGCCAGCCTGTCGTGATTGTTGTGGGGGGGGGGGGTTACTTGTACAGGAGAGAAGCATGAGCTAGTGCTAATAGCGGGACAGAAGACCTGTAGTACTACAGATACAAACTAGTAGTGTTCAGGCCCAGTTATGTGGGTGCTTCTCCAACTCATTCACTTAAATAAATAAATAAATAAATGCCGGGACACCGGAGAGTTGTGACGTAGCTTTTACGCTTCGCACAGTTGCAGCCCAGTAGGGACGACTCCTCTCTGCGCGGGCGCAGGAACAACGCTGGAAGCGCAGTAGTAGAAAAACACAACATGCCAAGTAGGTTATGAGGTATAGACAACACAGTGCCTTTGTAGTCTGATCTCTGCTAAGTTTCACAGAGATCAACAGGATTTAAATGTTAAAGTGCAGTTGACATTTAGCTAGTCGATAATTGAACACTGTTTATGTTGATCTTTTTTTAATATTTTTTTATTTTTATAAAAGAGTCAAATGCTTCCCTAAAGATAAATGTAATTTGGACTTAAATAAATTAAGAATTATGTCGTTGGTGACCAGAGTTGTCTAAATCAACACAATGAGAAAAATCATCAGTGGCAAACTTTTATGGTAAGAACCCTTAAATATTATACATGCCAAAAGCCACGTTATAGCAAACATTGATGTTCAAATGTACGTGCCAAAATGTCTTTCGAATGAATGATTATTATGGTGTCCATTTAATTGAATGGTACATGCAGATGCATGTATGGAAACAGTAACATATCGCATTTCTAATAAATGTTCGTCTAGAAATAGTCAAACATATTTTATTAGAAAATCAATTATGGTTTGGTGGTACTTTTTGAGATGATAAAACCCATGCTGTTTCAACATATTTTGCCATATAGGCTTAATCGAAATTTGAAGACTGGGCCTATACATACTCATTCCTCTGTAGCAATATGACTTGTGATCTTCTGCCTTTTTAACTGGATATAAGACAGAATTGTTCAAACATAGTTTTAGCACATTAATAGGACTTGGGGAGATAGATGATGGGCCTATTTACTGCGGCCTTGGTCTCACTGTTGGGATGAATAATTTACGATATGAACAGAGTTTCACGGGTAGTGTAAACTTCTATGGGAATTATATCTTCCGCTTGTTGCCTTGTTGATTATCTTCATGATTATCATCATATCTCGACAGGTTAACTTTTCGACAGAAGTGTCAATTGAGTTTTTTTTTTTGGGGGGGGGGGGGGGGGGGGTTGATCTTATAATATAACCCACGGTTTCCATTGAATGTTCATTACACTTTGTGCAATTCTACACGTTATTCGGGGTTTAGGCCTACAGTCGAAGTTAGTTTAAGGTTAATATTAGACCCAAGGTTATGTAAGACAACACAATTGTGTTCAAACACGAAAATTTGTAATGTAGGTATTCACGTGAATGGTTATTGCACATTGGCATTGCACAGGAAAAAAATGCACCCAAAACTAAAATCGACAGGACTTCAAATATGAACATTTTAGGAACGTTTTGGAATTAGGCCTATAGCCTACACACCACTTGCTCATAAACATAAAATGTTGATTATTTCGATCGTCACTGTCTTGTTTATGTGCAAATGTATAACAATATAATGTAAGTTTAGATGAGTTTACAAACCCAGAGGTTGACAACACATTAGGCACCATATCGTAACAAGCGGTCATTTCTCTCTCTGCACGTTTAGGTGAAAAACCTTTTAAGTGTGAGTTCGAGGGCTGCAATCGGAGGTTTGCTAACAGCAGCGACAGAAAGAAGCATTCTCACGTGCACTCCAGTGATAAACCCTACATGTGCAAGGTCAGAGGGTGTGAGAAGTGTTACACCCACCCAAGTTCCCTCCGGAAGCACATGAAGCTCCACTGCAAGGACTACAGCGAGAAACGCAGCGATGGGCGCGAAGGGGACGGGGAGCACCTTGCAGAGGCCAGGTCACCCGAAGTAACGGATCAAGGCGAAACGGCCTCGTCCACCATCGTGACGCGCGCTCAACCCCTCACCTCCTCCCAACAGTCTCTATCCCCCGAGATTCGAAATGAGTCAAGTCTGAGGACACGTTTCCATCACACATTCGACAATAGTTTGGACTACTCCTCACATAGGTCAGATGGCCTCTTGGATCCATTGTTGATCCAGAGGAGCGGTTATAGACCTGAGCCCACCCAATACCCATGCAACCAAGCAGGCCACAGTTTCGCCCAGAGCTCCAGGACATTTAACACTGCCTCACCCTTTCAGAAAAGTATTGTCAATGGGTGGTATACGTGCCACAGTGGCGTGGACTCTTTCTCACCAAAGCAGTGTAATAACGACATATCATCCATTTGAGTCAGTCATGTCGCCTGAGTGACGTTGGCCTACAAAACGTGGGCCTATTTTTGTTATGACATCTGCTATTCTTGGATTATATATTATTGATTGTATTTTGTTGATGTTGTAGGCTATAAAGACATGTGCCATGTTGAAGTCATTATGTGTCGTAGTTTTGAAAACGTGCTAATATATATATATATATACAGCGTTGCAGAATGCGTGACGGCAAGCTTTAACTGTTCCGTGACGCACAAACTCTACGTGCGTCTATGTGTGGTGGGCCTTGAGTTATGTCACGTGTAAGAAACGTGCCTGTTTTAACACATGTGTAGGCTACAGTGACGTGTGTCCCCCCTCCCGTTGGAGAATTAGAATAGGACATCATAAATACAAATGCTGCCTATCATTTGAATGATGCTTGCTATAGGATGAAGAAACTAAATGGATTTAACGGAATTATCTATGTGTAAATGGCCTATATGTGAATATAGTAGCAAAAGTGTTATAAAAGGAACTATACATGTATTATTGCTTGGAAGGCTAAACCAGCATATGTAAAGGACAGGGTATTCATGGAATGTTACTGTATTGTATTGTGGGAATGCATAGAAAAGTGCATTACCCATGTCGTGTTCAATGTAAGGCAGAACTTGGAAATAAAATCTGAATTAAAACCGATTATTTCTCGTCAAGTTCAATTTTAAGGCCAAATAACAAGTGGACCAATTTATGCGTTCCTATGATTTGTAATTCAAATGTAATGTAATTCAAACACATATTGACTATAAGATCTACTACACTCATTTGTTAAATATAATGTTAAACATCAGATGAAATGACGGTGTATTAGGCCAATACAGCTTTCAGCTGTTTTGCTTTCTTCCAAGAAGGATGAGTGGAGAAGCCTACAGTATCATCCCCTCTCCCCCTGCACCCCCTTCCTCCTCAGAATACACTTGCATTCTTTGTTTCTGTGTGGATATTTTATGCATTTTTGTGTAAAATACGTTTTTTTTCGGGATCAGTTGAGAACACAATCCACGGCCTCCTTGATAAGAATTAAAATGTTTAATTAAAATTATACTGTACATACTGTAACATTAATTATGCATTCAATATTTCATTAAAGTGTCTCTATTCCCTTTGATCAGGCCGTGTGTGATTAAACCCAATGCATTCTCAAAGAAAATGTGCTAGTGCCACAGTGACGCAGACTCAACGCCCTTTGTTTATTTGTGCTAGATATCCGTGCATTCACTTTCAGGTTTCTTGGAATTGAATTGGCGTTTTATGAAATTCATTGCGTTATGTACAGGCAGGCCTACGCTGAATTCTGAGAATCTTGGTTCGACTAAAATAGCCAACCATGAGCTGCACAATGTGTTACTCACATGCCCATACTGTAAATGAATTTGTAAAATCTTATTAGGAGTGCACACGTATGAAGATATTAATCAAAATTCAAACCAAATGCTTGAGCTCTTGACAGTTGACAGGTTTTATTTGATAAGCAGCAACTGACGTCAAATATGTGCGTATTTGCTACAGTCATAGCTTTTCCTCTAGTAAAGTTTGTTTGGCCCCCTTTTCAAGTCCATTTATCACACTATAGTTTTCCTAAAATGTCCATCAAGCTCTCCATCTCTGCATGCGCACCATGCAAAAGCACAACACACATTTTCAAGGTTGTAGGCCTATAGGTGAATGTTATCCATTCGTTGTGATTAACTACATTTGACTATTAATTCCTCATATTTTCGAATCATTTGACCTCAAAATAAAAATGGGATCCGTTTTTTCGACACTCTTAAATATAGTTTGATGTCTTTACAGTGTGGGTGTTTCTCTGGGGTTGGGTCTGGTAAACATTTTATATTGGCAATCTGTGTCAAACTTTGAAATGTGAGATTATTAGACCAGTTTGCTCATGTTTTGAAATATAATCTATATTTATTTGATTTGTGTAGCAAAACTAATGGCCCCGCCCGGACTCTGTTTATTAAGAAGACCTTTGGAACCATAGGTGAAATTCAATCAAAAGTGTACTTCAGATGAATACCATTATTCCTGTACAGGGAAAATACATGGTGTTGATAACAAATACTGTTTACTATATGCAGTTGACTTGTAAAGCAAAGTTTAATGTACTTTATCTTTCTGCCCTATGGTTTTGACCCCTGTATGCAATTGATACCCAGTTGTAAGTGCACAGATCTGCACCATTGTTTCTCTGTGGGAGTTTGCTATGCAGTTTTGGCTGAATTCCAGTCTTGGAGGTAGCCATTCAGATGTTTAATCTGACTCATATCGCAGTGTACTTGCATTGGTTTTAAATCAGTTTGTGAACAATTCATTCATTGATGTTTAGAGCGAGCCAGCCCTAGATATCCCTGATATAGATTGTTCTATTATTTGTTTCAAGTGTTGTTATAATATACCAATTTGTTATCTTTTTGTATAACCATGTGCATGTGTGGCTTTGGCTGCATTTAGACAGGCAGCCCAATTCTGAACTTTCGCCCAATTATTAGCAAAAGAGCTGATCTGATTGGTCCAAATACCAATTAGTGGAAAAATATTAGATTTGGCTGACTGTCTAACCAGCGTATGTTATTCCAGTATTAATAAGTCATCCATTCATCTGATAATGTTACAGTAACACAAACAGATCCTAGTACAGATATGACATTAACACAGACATATCCTGTAAGATATGTCAGTAACACAGACAGAACTAAATACAGATATTACAGTAACACAAACATATCCTATCAGATATCACAGTAATACAGACATATCCTAGTACAGATATTACAGTTACACATAAAGATATTACAGTAACACAGACATATCCTAGTACAGATATTACAGTTACACATAAAGATATTACAGTAACACAAACACATCCTACTAGTACAGCACAACGTCCTACTGCCGTCCATCCCATACATCGCCTGTCTGTCTGCTGTGTCTGAACACAGTGCCACTAATGATCCGTAGTATATTACTGTTAAAACTACCCATTTCATCCCGAGATAGTTATTACTATAATATAACTCATTCATAGTTTACATACCCAATTCCCACTGTCAAAGATGGAGCCTCCGGCACAAATCATTTCAGTCTACTTAAAAGGGATAGGTTCTGGAAAAGCAGTGACCACAGAATTCAGCACAGCTAACTAGGCCGCATATTTGTGGCAGGCTGAAAACGATGCACGCAATAAGTGTCCATGTCCACTTGTCTGACTGGAGGAAAGGGTTCAGTGTACAGTAGCCATACCACCTGATGGTGATCACACTCACAATGATGACCTCATTGCTGCTTCATTCACAACATAATCTAATCATACTACCTAACGATCTAGCTTTTGCGCAGATGGATGTCTTTTACTGTTATGTGCAGTGAAAGACACGTGCATGCAGTTTATAATTAAAGGAGACCATTTTGGTGTACCACACTATGCGCTTTTCTTATATTCAAAAGATAAGAAAGTCTGCCATTCCATACTTTTTCGTCACACACTGTTCAGTTTCTTGGAATACTCTCCTCTATGTATAAGGGGGCAGCGACGATTTAGATTAGTCGTCAACACGGATATGTTCGAGTGTGGCTAGTCGGGACAGTGTCTGACGATTTTGGGAAGATAGAACTATGCTACATGATTGTTTTCTGAATCATTTTCGGTCTCCCATGCATACTATCCTCTACCTCTGATGTGCAAATCTGGACTACAATATGATTGTGTTACTCTGAAAGTTTGATAGACCAGAAGTGTTTTCATTATTGTCACAGCAGATATCTTCATCGATTTCTCTAAAAGTAATGTTTCTCTGATGAAAGTGAACTAATATGGTGGCACATACTTTTTTCCCAAATAAAACTAAAACAAGTTCATTGTTGATTTTCTTCCTCCCACAATGCTCCTGTAACGATGATGTCATGGCCTACAGCGATGTCATGGTAACAGCTCAGACCAACTGACTGTCTGCTTTATGTTCTTAGTTACAGGATATTGAGGCCCATCACCTGCAGCCTCTTGATATCAATGGACATGGCTGCACAAGCTGTGTGTCCTATTATGTATTTGACCGAGTTCTCCACCATCTAAACCATTCTTTCCTTGCCTGCTTTCACTCCAGCACCCATCGCCGACAACGCCAGCTCAGCGCACACAGTCTATTTCCTCATGAGGTGGCACTTTTCAGGATGCTGCAAAAGGTGATAAGCGTGTTAGGGCTTTCATGTAAACTGAAGTATGCTGTATTAGTGTATGTCATACACGATATTCATGAGGACGTCTCTTTAGACAAGGCAGGATGTTTTGATGGTGTATTTTGCGAACCCCACTGAGTTAGACCGCAGTTGGGTTTTTGCCCTCCCTGTCAGCCCAGGGAAATAAATAATGAGCATGTCAGAGACTCAAGCCATCTGTCTGAGAAGTCATCCACCAATCTCACCACAAGGATCCCCTTACTAATAAGCTGGCTAGTTTGAATTGCTTAACTTGAGACTGTTTGCTTTTCGAGAGAGTAGACATTTGATTGGGGATGCTATGATGTTTTTTTATGTTGCCCTCTTTCAGAAAACTTTTGTAAAAAAAGTCCTGTAATATTCAACGTGAGATGATCAAATTGTCAGAGCCTCAGATTGGAGAGGAGTAGAAGGCTCTCAACCAACGTGAGATGAGGTGCAATCCCAAAATAATATGAGCATTAGAATGGACCGAGAGTCGCGCCTTATTCCTTCCAGAACCTCAGAAGATCTGTTAAATCTGGTTCCCTGGGTTAAATGCGGAAGACACATTTTGGTTGAATGCATTCAGTGATGCAACTGACTAGGTATCCCCCCGTTCATTTCCCCTTCCTTTCATTTAGATTAACTTTATCAACAGCTGGTGTGTGTCATGCTTGCTTCATGAGTCAGCAGCCACTTGGCAAAGACGCCAGAACAACGTCGAGTTTGATTGATGTTTGATTGAGTTGTCAACAAACGTGAATACAATTCTCAAACAAAACCTTAAACCATATTGTTTAAGACCTGGGTTAAATTTATCCGAAAACTAGGTACGTTGATAACTTTATTTGATCAATTGAATCAAAAAGTTGCATCGATGCAACATGATAACATTGATATGTTATTGGTGAAATAATAAGGAAACAAAGTTACCCAGAGAGCACCGGTCGTAACTCAACACTTTATTTTTGTATTTCTTCATGTTATTAAGGTTGTCCTACCAGGCAAAAGAATTGGTCAACTTAATATTATTCCTGCATTATTTCAACATAAGTATCAACATGATTGAATTTTCAGAAAGTCATCAACGTGCATAGTAATGGTAATTTATCCAAGATTTTGACCAGAAATCAACAACATGATTTGGAAGCTCAATTCACCTTTATTGGCTATGCAATCAAATATCAATCAAAATCGAATGTTTGTCTGGTTGGATACTGCCAATATTAATTCTGGGATTAGGGTCTGTCTGAGACGTGTTGCAGGTTACTAAGGTTATTTGATATTTCCTCCTCCATCAAAATGATCATATCCAAACCTCAACTATTATCCTTGTGAAGGTTATGTATTCTCCATTATGTCACGACTATGATTTCTTCCTCCGAAGATGGTACATCTGCTCTCAGAAAACATTTTTTGGGGAAGACAGTAATTCCATTGTGCACATAATTGCCCAAGAAATTATCTCTGTTTGCTTGGGGAAATCAATTTCTCAATTTGATCTGTTATGCAAGCGCAGTGGTGGTGTACATAGGAAGGCCAGAGCGGAACACCCTGAAATTAGATTTTCTTTTCCCTAATAGCCACAATTCTTCGGTGCAGAAAGCCTTTACAGATCCCGCTCTATATTATTTTTCCTGACAAAGCAATGGCAATATTCCATAACCACTCAGCCCTACCACACCCCTGCCCCTCCCCCTCTCCCTGCTAATCACTGGTACTGCATGATGGGACCCTATATTCCCAGTTTGCTGTTTATTGTCCGCCATCTTTATTTTGCTTCTCTGCCTAGCAACAAGAGTCAGCCGCCCCTTTTTTTTGGCTGTACATGTAACATTCGAATTCACGGGATTATGTCTGTTTCACCTTGGAGTCCGTCAGAATCACCGTCGCACATAGCCTATCTGCTGTGCCGGTCTCTGTTATGGCATACAGGGCCAGATTCCCACCAATGTGTCAGAGGGTGAGACGCGTTTTCCCACCAGGTCTTTGGGCGAGATGCTTGATAGACGACCGCCATGTAAGACATCTTGTGTAACCTGCAAGCGCTGCTTGGCACCCGAATAAGCTCACTGCTATGGTAGAGCCACCTCGCTAGGCCGGCCAGTGTGGGGCTGCGTCAGCATGGCGAGAGGGGTAAGGCCGACCAAGTGTGATTTTAATTGGATCCCTGGCTTTTTCCATCTTCCCCAGGTCAAGCCAGTAGTGTTGTGGCTCCCTAACTCTGTTTCTTTTCATTCATCCCTGCCCACCACCCCCTTCCTTTTCCACGCCCCCTTTCATTTCTCTCTCTCTCATCTGTCTCTCTCTCTCTCTGCTCTTGGCTATCCTAACACTCCATGACTTCTTCACACTGGCCCCCTAATCTCTGCATACTCGCCAGTGTGGCCCTGTGGTAGCTATAGTGCCCTCCACCATATTCACCCACCATATATGAAGCTCCACTTATCTATGCCCCCATTTGTGTTTTCATCTGGTCCTTGGCTCTCGCCACGTGAAACTGCAACCCTTTACATGGTAAACTGGAAGCAGCTGCGCCTCTTGTCCTCTTTCTTTCAGTGTCGTGTTCATCTCATTTTCATTTTCTCTCCAAACGGAGCACGTGGGGTTCAGAAGGGCTTGGCACAGACGCAACTCTGTTGCTAACAGTGTGTAATGAGAGTGATGGTGAAGACGAACTCGAACATTGATTATAAAAGTTAGGTTGTACAGTATGTAATCAGGCTATCAGAAAAGGTGTCAGAGGAGGATGTCACTCATGGAGAGTATCATTGAGTCGTGGGACACACAAGGGGACACACAAGGTAATCTGTTTACGGTCCTCTATGTGCCTGTTGACAACTTGACATTAACAAGCGTTCAAAAGAACCACGCCATCGGTGGCAGGACTCTTATGTAAGACAATGCAATGATTACAACTGAGCATATAAAAGCTTAATTTTTCATATTTCTTGCTTTTTACGGACAGCGAAATGGCGAATCAGAAATCAGAAATCCCCATGAGCTCTGATCTGGTGACTTGGTCAGACTGATCCCTTGGATTTCTCTCTCATCTTCATCTGCAGTGCAGTTTTCTGGTGTCAGTGGTGGTGCCAGACCCCTGTGTAGCTCAGCTGGTACCAGGCTTATTAAAACAGCCCTCTATTCACACTTCGCAATTGGGGCTCCGCTTTCAACTTAAGCCCAAGCCCCCCAACATACAGAGCTCACAGACTTTTTTTTGTCACAGACTTTTCCCAAATAAGGCTATCAACATATGCATCTGGGAAGAGAGAAAGATCGCGCCCATCTTTGTATCTGATGCATTTTTGTCTTGTGATGCATTCCAATTTACCCCTCCGAATGTTTTCATTCATTATCCATGCCTTACATAAGATATATTTCTGATAGGTTTCTGATGAGCCAGTCTTTGGGCAGCCATGAAGATTTTAAAGGTCTTTATCCAGCCAATCAGCTCAGGAGTTTTCCCATGCAGCTGACAATGGTTATCTCATGGCAGGATGCAACAGCAAGTCAACGGGAGACCCTCTGAGAGGAGGCTCACTGTATTGGTTGGGGGGTCCCATGTGTTCCGAAGGAGAGCCAATGAATCCTTTGTGTCCATCTTTCAAAATCCACGTCTCTAAGGTTTTCTTTGGCGCTGTTTGAAGATGGGGCAACTTCTAGCAAGCCCAAGACCCATGAGGGGCAATTCCATCCTTTCAGGGGGATGACCATAGCTTTTGCCCCTTGCCTATGATCTCCCATCCAGATCCTTGTTATCAGAGATCAACTAGGACGATTGACTTAGTGTCCTCCACTTGTTGGCAAGGGCAATTGGCAGCTTTCATGTATGTGAAAGCCAGATGAATATGCTTAAAACAGCACATTGGAGCAGAAATCTTAGCCCATTTCTGTGTCTGTGCACGTCACCATGGCTGGTTATTAGCTTAGACATTATTTTTTATGTCGTTGCTTATAACATACATTACACTGAATGCATTTTGAGCATTTGTTAAAGAATGTTAAAAGAGAATTTGATCATAATCCAAAGAGAAGAATCCCTTAGATTTGACAATTACAACACCAGGAGACCTTAAGTGCCTCTTGTCTTTGCTGTCTTTCAGGTCCATCACATTTAATTAGTAACAATTTGCTGTTGTTGTGAGGTATAGCATTTTAATACCTTTTGTATGAATCGTCAAATCTCCATCTTTTGAGGATGAGCTTAAATAAGGGATCACATTGATTGTGGTCCAGGGTATTTCAAAGCCGCGTGTAATCGCGGGTGTTTAATTTGTATCTGTAGCAGGTTGCGTCGCGAGGGGGCTGTGTAATCAAGCCTGTGAATTCGACATCTGAAGGAAGCATGGCGTTTCTGATCACATCCCCATTGAAGTCCATCCATTTGCTGTTGATGCTCTCGAGCTCTCCTTGGCACCTGGCAGCTAAATGAATATGTACTTGACATGACGATGTATGGCGTTTTTCACAAATGTCATACAGTAGATACACATGCAAAGGCCCTGAGGCGCCACGGTTCAGGAGTCAGTAAGTGAGCATGTGTGTGGCGATCTCGCTGTTAACCTCTCCGCATTACAAGAGCTCCAGGGCCAGACTCTACATTGATGGATGGAGGTTGGGGGATGGGGGGGGATGAAGGGGAAACCAGAACCAAGGAATTCCCCTTGGGCCATTTCAATTACAGTTAGAGAGCAAGCTTCTGGAACTGTGATGATATGTTGCTTTAAGGCTGTGACATTAATGGAGAGGACAAATGGGATTTTGTGTGGTGCTGACCCTACAGTGTAGGCCCGAGACGGAGAGATTCAGAGGTGAAGCCAAGGATGCACTGTTAATAGGTTTTAGACCAACCTCAGAGGCACTTTGGTTGTTTTATCTGTCTTCACCAAAAATAACATGCTAAATCATGCGTGCATACAGCAAATCGCCGAGGGCCGGAACTAGCAATGTCGTCTCGTGCCATTTTGGCACCTCTGAAGTTTGGTAGATATTGATAGCCTTTGCATATCTGTACCCACAGGGCAGGGAGCATGAGGGGGCATGGGAGAGGGTAAGCAGTCAACAGTCTCCCTTTGAGGAAGCCAGGTAGTGGATTTAGAAGGGAGAAAGGGAAAGTAGTGGACTGTCCCTTCATCTTTCTGATGATCAATAAGGTACTGTAACCTTTTATCGGACATGTGCCACGATATGGTAATGGGATCTACAGTGTCTGCGTGTACTCTCTAGCACATTCCATCTAAAAACAACTCCTTTCCCCATGAAGTGACACGCCGTCAAGTAACGTGTCCCTATTTGTGGGTTGATCACAATCCGACTTTTAAAGCTGCAAAGTTTTCCCATATCCTCCAAAACCAATGACTTTGAAAAAGACCGAGGCAGATATTATGGTATTCTATCTCGACTCCTTTGGAATAATCATAATATAGATGATATTGATTGGGTGGGGGATCAAAAATCCATTCCCCCATGGTAGAACAGAGTGTATTTTATAGAGTTCCTTTAGCCCGTTATTAGAGGGGGATATAGCTGTGGTAATTAGCACTCATCCCCAGCTCCATACCCATATCTGTTACATTATCATAAACCTGCATTACTGCTGTTGTGAATGTCACAGATGTTATTCTCCCAGTTATGTAAGTGACAGAATTACTCAATGGCCCTGTGTGTCTGGGAAATTCAAAATATTAATTCAGTCTAAAAAAAGAAAACCTATTTGCTCATGAAAGTTCAGTGCATGATGTGCCTTTGTAAATTCCCTGTTGGCTTGACATATACAGTATCGGGTCACGGCTGCATCCCATTGTGATTAGCTACCAAGTTTCATGAAGTGAAGTTTAGTGATCAGTGACCTTAATGATCATATGGGGTTGGGGTTGTTTGGTATGTATTGTCTTCTCAAGAAAATATACAGAACTGAAGTTGTTAAGTCACACTTCTGTAAGTTCAATACTAAAAACATACACAGAAATGAGGGTCTGTTAGTGCCTACAGAAAGCTGTCCCAACAGCGGCGCTTTCCTTTCAACACCATGGAGTGAACCCTTACCACCGCTACACCTGGTTATCAGCGGAGCTTCGTCTGGCAGCGAAACAGTTCATTCAGCCTCATTTACTAACTTTTTAAAACCTTAGCTGATATTGCTGACTTGCTTGAACACATGTGGTTTCTACTGACTCCTTGAGGATTTGTGTAAGTCGATAAGAACCTCATTGTCCTTCAATAATAACGAACGCCAACATGGAATTACAGGGGTCTATTACTGAACTTTCAGTTGAGAACAAATATTTGAATGGGAAGAGACTGGCAACATGGTTACAGACCCAACAACATTATATATCATCCCCTCTTCATGAAGAAAAGCACATGAGCTAATTTATGCTGCAGCATACAAGACATTTTTTGGACTCACCATTGTTGTGCTGTGCTCACTTGAACAGGAAGGTGGCGCGGTGGTCCTTCCTGTGGGCAAATTTTGGGCATCAAACATGCTTTCAAGACAACTGGGAACTCTGAATGAAAGGTCGAATCACGACGTCAGAGATTTTCAAATCGGAGCTCTAGAAAGAGGCCTGAGTTCCCGGCTTACAATTCCAAGTTGGATAACCATTCAAAATGTATTTTCCGAGTCAGAGTTCCCAGTTGTCTTGAACTCACTGAAGTCTGAGATTTCCCAGTTCCGAGTTTCCAGTTGTTTTGAACGGGGCAGAAGTCATGCTGGATTGACAGCATGGCCAATGTATTCAATCTTTGGCCCATGGTGTGTTGCAAGTGAACGTTTTTTCTTTTATGATTTGCCAGTAGATTGCCAACTGTCGACGATGACTGCCTGTATAGCTTGCTAGCTAAGATTTTAAAAGTAACATGATCAGTCCAATCAAAGCTACGGTAGATACAGCATAACTTGATTTGACATCATTTTATCTGTGACCAATGACCTTGAGCCTTCTTGGATGGGCACTTCTAATGTAAATCTATGGCAGCACCCAAGGGGGCTTGAACTGCCTAGCTCTCTCTGTAGATTCTGCAGTGACGTAGTGTCCCCATGAGTGACGGAACACTGAGCCAATCACGGTGCAACTAGAAAAGATAACCAACCCATACACTCTGTATATTCTGCTGGCTGACCCTCCACCTCAGAAAGCACTGAGCTAGACTGAAACACCTGCATTTTGGAGCTGCCTTACTCAAGAAAGAGACCATGTTTGTATGCAGCTTTATTAACTCTATAATTATTTTTTACATTGTTTGCAAACTGATATGTGACATCAATTTATTTTTTAGATAAACAGGTGGGGCTCCAAACAGGTGGGGCCTAGTCCCACCTGCCCTCAATGATGGGTCGCCACTGCTTCAATGTAATTTCATTGAAATGATGTGGAAACAATGTTGATTCAACCAGTATGTGCCCAGTGGGATGATCTGAACATCTTCTATGAAGAAAAATTATATCAATCAGTGAATAGGCAAACACAGTAATACATCTGTGTAACAGCGCGGGCCATTGTTTATACACACATACGAGTACGGCGCCAGAGGCAAAGTGAAGTCACTGACATAATTATGTTTACACTTTGTATTATTCAGAGATGTAATGCAACTGGCATTGGGGTTTGGATTGTGTTTTACATTCTGCATTTGCATCGTGTGCCTGGCCTGTGTGATCACCAAACATACAGTAGTACCCATTGAGGTAGTGGGAGGTTTCAATATCGCACTACTGTAAGTCACCAGTTATGAAACAGTGCATTCTGATCATTCCACCCCCTTTTTGGGGGGATATCCTTTGAACATTTCATGTCACTGGCACTACTGTTTACAAAGCCTATTTAGACAAGTACGGGTTGGAAATAATGAGTCCTCCATGCGTGTGCGGACATATTCCCTTTCAATCAGTTTAAAAACCAACTCGGTTAATTAATCTTCTGTGCCGTTACTCTTCCCAAATCATTTCCTTAATAGTTGCTGCATTCCTTAGATCTGTAGTCAGCAGTGCATATTTTCCCCATGTTTCCCTCCTCTGTTCTGTTTTTGTGTTCCTTTCTTTTCCACAGAATTCCAAATGGCCCATATATTTGATCTGATATTTGAAGTACATCATATGAGATTCTAAGTCAAGATGGAACAATGGATGCACTATTATTAGTTGCATTTGAGGTATATCCTCCTAGAACCTGTGAGAGCGTTGCGTGCTGTCTTTTCCTGCATTCCCTGAGTGAAAACATTAGCATCTCGTTTGGGCCTGGTTGAGAGCTGTGGTTACTTCATGGAACTGGGTTATTTCATCACTAGAAGACCTAGGGAATTGAGCTGAATGTGGTGACTGACTGTAGGTTTTCCACGCACGTAGCAGCTTGAGGTAGAGTAGAGGAATTTCAGGGAGGCATTTTTGCAAAAATCACACATGACAAAGTGCGATGGCACCTACCTTGATGATTTTTGGAAAATATCCCTGCACTAATGTCAACATCCCATTGATCCTCAACACCTTTTTAACACCCGCGTCACACCCACCTAAATGGAGATAAATGGAAAGAGTTATCAGTTAGCGGTTAGCTTTGTCACCACATCCTCTGACGTCTCCTGCATACCTGTCAGTTAGGCCCTATTCCCACTACGAGAGATGAAAGACATTTAGAGGAGTGTAGTGATGAAGGAGATTTCGACTTTTCAATTCACATTATTCACATTATTGTATTTTTCCATATATAGACACCCCCTATGTTTGAATAAAATTAACTATATGTAGGCTATTGAGCTTGTCTGATGCTTTATGGACTACGATTACAAATTACTAAATTACCAAAGAGAGAGCCATAGATCAATGTAGCCTAACCAGAAAAAAGAAAAAAAATCCCCACCCTCCTCCTCCCGCTGCCCTATCGCAGATTCTGACATTAAGATCCTGAAGTTGTCGGTAATAGACTACACCAGCTATCCGCAACCTTTTCCATTAGGAGTTATCCTACCATTTCTTCTGACCTGCCAAGTTATCCTACCATTTCTTCTGACCTGGGTGCCAATTATGATTTTCATATGCACATTTTGAATAAATTGACAACTCGTAAATGGAATGAAATAAACCAAAACTCTTTTCTCACAGCCTACTGTGCGCTCTGCAAACAATGTGTCCACTCTTACAATGACAACGGTAAGACTGTAATAATAATATATTGAATGCATTAGCAGAAATTACCATAACCAAACACACATTGTAGATGAGAAATGGTGGGAATTAACGATAAATGTACTACTGGGGATACTGGTGTGCCAACCCCACGGCCTCCGCAATGGATTGGTCTACTCAGACAAGCTGCCATAATTATCTCATCCGACCAACAGCCTATCAACCAAAAAATCGACCAGTGGACTAAATGGGGTCAGGCCTACTAGCCACTAGCCAGTAAGCACAAACTTTTTAAAAATCGGAGCAACTTTTCTTCTAAAACATATTACGATATTGAATAATGCAACCAAACCATATTACACTATTGAATAATGCAACAATCCACAATAATTATTAGCATTATTTTCTCATCGTACACATTAAATTACATAGCTGACACATGCTAGCTTAGTAACAACATTTGATCAAGTAATGTTAGCAAATCAATAATGAAAGTTTACCCCTCCCATGATAATATAAAAGTACAGTAGCATTATCATGCAGTCATTCATATTATAATATAGGCTACACAGCTAGGAAACGTTAGCTAGCTAAACAAAATCATTTCTGCATCCTCACATAAACATGCTAGCTGTAGCTGAATGCTGACGTTTAGCTGAAACATCGTTAGAGAGGAGCTCTTAGGCTTACACAAGCTACCATATTAAAGTAACCTTAGAACAAACCAGCTTTCATTTTCATCAAGATCATGGAAGTCATTATATGAGGCAAAAGCAAACTTCTCCTGAAAAGGTTGATCATTCCCTGGGGATTTGCTTCTTGCCTGGACTTAGGTGGCTCAGTGCAGTCAAGCAACAACAACAAACATACACTTGAGATTTAAAGCTCACTGATCATTTCAGAATGGAACAGGCTGTTACTACAATTTCAGGTAAAAATTCAATAAAACAAGTCTTACAAAATAAAGAAAATGTCCGGACATTTCAACTGTTTTAAAAACATTGCTATACTATTACCATTTTTACTGTAAAAGCCGATTCATGGTCAGTCCTGGGTTTACAGTGGCCGTACAGCATTTATAGTGATACGGCCTTCGTAGAAGTCAGAGCATTCATACTTCTTGCGCTTCGGGGAGCAGAGTAGAGCGGAGAGTGTCGTGTGCAGTAGCGGTGCCTGGGTAAAATTACAGAGGAAGCCAAGCCAGGGGAAAAAAGCCGTATGTAATATGTGTTGTGATAATTGTGGTGTTTGCTCTATAACCTGTTAGTTCATATGCCTTGACAACGTCATAAACTCAGCAAAAAAAGAAACGTCCTCTCACTGTCAACTGCGTTTATCTTCAGCAAACATAATATGTGTAAATATTCATATGAACATAACAAGATTCAACAACTAAACTAAAGAAGTTCCACAGACATGTAACTAACATAAGTGGAATAATGTGTCCCTAAAAGTGGGGTTCAAAATCAAAAGTAACAGTCAGTATCTGGTGTGGCCACCAGCTGCATTAAGTACTGCAGTGCATGGACTGCACCAGATTTAGCCGTTCTTGCTGTGAGATGTTACCGCACTCTTCCACCAAGGCACCTGCAAGTTCCCGGACATTTCTGGGAAAATGGCCTTAGCCCTCACCCTCTGATTCAACAGGTCCCAGGCGTGCTCAACGGGATTGTGATCCGGGCTCTGCGCAGGCCATGGCAGAACACTGACATTCCTATCTTGCAGGAAATCACGCACAGAACGAGCAGTATGGCTGGTGGCATTGTCATGCTGGAGGGTCATGTGAGGATGAGCCTGCAGGAAGGGTACCACATGAGGTAGGAGGACATCTTCCCTGTAACGCACAGCGTTGCAATTGCCTGCAATGACAACAAGCTCAGACCGATGATGCTGTGACACACCGCCCCAGACCATGACGGACCCTCCACCTCCAAATCAATCCCACTCCAAAGTACAGGCCTCGGTGTAAAACGCGATAAACGCGAATCCGACCATCACTCCTGGTGAGACAAAACCGCGACTAGTCAGTGAAGAGCACTTTTTGCCAGTCCTGTCTGGTCCAGCGACGGTGGGTTTGTTCCCGTAGGCAATGTTGTTGCCGGTGATGTTTGGTGAGGACCTGCCTTACAACAGGTCTACAAGCCCTCAGTCCAGCCTCTCTCAGCCTATTGCGGACAGTCTGAGCACTGATGGAGGGATTGTGCGTTCCTGGTGTAACTCGGAAGTTGTTGTTGCCATCCCGTACCTGTCCTGCAGGTGTGATGTTCGGATGTACCGATCCTGTGCAGGTGTTGTTACACGTGGTCTGCCACTGCGAGGACGTTCAGCTGTCCCTCCTGTCTCCCTGTAGCGATGTCTTAGGCGTCTCACAGTACGGACATTGCAATTTCTTGCCCTGGCCACATCTGCAGTCCCCATGCCTCCTTGCAGCATGCCTAAGGCACGTTCACGCAGATGAGCAGGGACCCTGGGCATCTTTCTTTTGGTGTTTTTCAGAGTCAGTAGAAAGGCCTATTTAGTGTCCTAATTTTTCATAACTGTGACCTTAATTGCCTACCATCTGTGAGCTGTTAGTGTCTTAACGACCGTTCCACAGGTGCATGTTCATTAATTGTTTATGGTTCATTGAACAAGCATGGGAAACAATGTTTAAACCCTTTACAATGAAGATCTGTGCAGTTATTTGGATTTTTACCAATTATCTTTAAAAGACACAATCTTGAAAAAAGGATGTTTCTTTTTTTGCTGAGTTTATATAGGCCTAAGGCAGAGACAATAAGAAGACACGGTGGGCAGAATATATTCAACCACACCTTTGTTTCATCACAAAACCGGAGAGCAAGTCCACGAAACATATTTTATGTAAACAAACAGTTATATGACCTAAAGCATGGTCAATTGAGTTAATGTTTTATGACATTTTCGGACCACTAAACAACTATTGATTTAGAACCACTGAGAATTACCTCAAATTGCAAAGAAAACAGGAGCTGCCTCCACTATTCCAGCACCATTTCAACTTCAACACTTCAACATCATCTAATCACCTATGCTTGGTCTAATACAGTGACAACTAAAGATACCAAAAAATATTTAGTCCAATCAATGTAAGATAAATATGCGGCTGTCCATGTTACTTATTTGTGTGTGTGTGTGTGTGTGTGTGTGTGTGTGTGTGTGCGTGTGCATGTGCGTGCGTGCAAGTAGAAAAAACATGTTGACTCACCCTACTTTTTAATTTGATTTGATTTACTTGTAGAGAAACTCCAATGCCATCCTCCTCTTTTATTTAGCATAAATGGTCTATGACTCTGTCACACACTACACACTTTTGTTTTTTGTTGTCCTAGGCTACCTGGCTAAAATGCTTCCTTTCATGGGCAACGATGCACCAGGCCAGCTAGTTAATGCTAGCCTACTACATCTAGCTACACGTTGAACTTCCATCCTCTCAGGCCAGGTGTGCAATGTATGAATGTATGGTTGGATCAGAATCTGCATTACTGTCATTGGTCAGTACAGAAAAGTAAGTAAAACCACAATTCTTAGGAAAGGACCGATTTCAGCTAGCTTAGCTAGCCACCGGAGGACAACAACACAATGAGATGCAACAATTACATGTTTTCTTTTCTGTCGTTGACATTTGGCTTCAGTTGTAATGTTATTGGTGTGAAACCAAATCCAAACTTGCTTCACTTGACACTTTTTTTTTGTGCGCCAGGACCATTCACAGCTGAGCTCACTCAGTTTAGCTCAACGCTGATTGGCTATTTTATACTAGCCAAATGCTCGCAGACTTCACTTGCATTAAATGCTACGGGCGACAACAGTGTCATACTCTTTTTGACCAGACAGCATCATATAGATGGGCTACACATATTGAGAGAGAGGGGGGCACTGTTTCGTTCACTCGGATGCTTTCTCTGGTGAGATACGTTCAGCCTCTTGTGAATTGAAGGACATTTATGAAACACAGAGAGACTAAATAAATAATTGGGTATGTTTTTTATTTTTTCGTGGTAATTCTTTTCGGGAAGCCTGGCTTCCCTTGCCATCCATGAATACACGCCACTGGTCATACGCATCCAATCAATTGATCTACACAACTTAAATTGCACTACTCGTAGTGATTCCGGGCTAATGTCTATAGCCAGCCAGCTAATTACCAGAAACTGGCTAAACAAAAAGACCAATCTTACCTCTTCTGAGATGTTGGAGTCATTTTCCTGGTGCTTGACGTAGGAGCTCAGCCAAGATAGTATGAAGTAAAAAGGCAGAACCGTTTTCCCACCTTCATTTCCACAGCTTTATGAGCTTGTTCCGCAACTACCTACACTTATTGTGGTAAGCTTCCCCATCCATAGATGGACTCGACCAAAACAATGTAAATGCCATGAAAACGTGTCAGAGAAAGATCCCGAATCTCCTCCTTGCCCCCCAGCAAAATTAGCCTACTGTACATTTAGGCTATTGTGTATATGTGTATTTCACACTATGTCAAAGTAAAAATCGGAATATAATGTTTGTATGGATGTCAACCTGAATACATGTTCATGTCATCGTCATCAATGAACTGCGTTACAGTTAAAAAACGACTTTGACTACAACCATCAATTTTTGTATGCTAACTATGCTACCAGCTTATACGAGCGAGAGTTAGCATTTAGCAGTCACTTCTTCTAAACCTGAAAAGGGACAACTTCTAAATGTTATGCAGTGAAAACAGCCAAATAAATCCACACCTGACTTTAGTAACCACATTGTGGGCCTGTTACAAAACATGATGGATTTGACAACTATCCACTTCTTGAATGTGCACCAATCCGGCATCCTTCTATCCCCCACAGTCTGCGATCCTTTGACCTCTTTACCACATCTATCCCCGTTACCTCCCTGATCTCTTTCCAGGAGTTCTTTCCCTCCGCATTGTTAAAAAAAATTGGTAGGTGCACAGCATCACAGAGCCAGAGCCACGTACAGAGCTTGCTGGATCAAGCATAACGCCTCATGTCCACCAGATCCATCAAACTCTTTGCGTTCCGTCGGAAGTCATTCATTGTCAATGGAGCAGTCCACAACCCTACGTTGGGGGTGCCGCACTAGGCTGCGGTGCGTTCTGTGTACCACATGCGTTCAATCCTTTCAACTCCTGCGTTGTTTACTGTGCGGTGGTACAAACAGAAGTACACACACAAACTCCAACTAGCTAGCATTTAGCTAGTTGAAAAGCGAAGCACATGTACGTCAAGTACAGAAAATACAGGCAAGACATCCAGTAAAATAAAAAGCATATGCATGTGATGGACATCAGGCATTAATCACGTTTAAGAGTGTTGGCTCAACAAGACAATTCTGTTTACACTGCCCTGCTTAGAGGGGTGCAACTGTCAGGCAAGTGTTGTGCACTACCCGCAGAGGTAGCGGTCGAAACGTGACAAGTTTGCGAGTTTACATTGTGTTATATGTGTGAAGCCGTGGGTATTTTTGCGAAAAGCCTCGTAAGTGTTAAGACCCTCAAAGTCTTCGGAGCAGCCCAAGAGGAATCCTATTCAGTACAGTGGGAGGAAGATCTAAATCATCAGGGTAAATAGCATAAAGCATCCCTCAGTGAAATAATTAATATGCAATGCTCACATTTTTGTGCTGATTACAAGGCTGTGGCACGTGATGAGTTATCAAAACAAGAAATAAACTACTTGGATTAGAATTCTGCCTTTAATTGGATAGATGAAAGAAGCAATTAGTTGCACTTGAGTCAAGAATGTGTCCTTTTTTCAAGTCAACTCTTCCTTCTTTAATGGGAATGGGGGAAATTGTATGTTATAGCTATGCTTTGATTTCTTTGTGCATTAAGTTCAAACATAATTGTATTTATTTCTGAGGGTGTCACTGTCTTTTGATCTTAAATATTCTTTCTCCAAGTTCCTGGCATAGACATAGTATGTGTCTCTATGTCTATAGCTCCATAGAGAGGTTATGCTGGGTTCATAGAAGACTGGAGCTGAAGAGAGGGTCAGCTGTGTGTGACCTCACCACAGGTAGGACAGACTTCAACTAAATGTAGAGAATCATAATAGGTTCTCTCTCCCATATATAGTGTCTGGAACTGAAGACGCCGCTTTGTTATTACACTGTAATACCGCATAGAAGCCAATAGAGGCTTGCCCCCCCCCCCATATTTTTACTGAAAGGCTGCTCATTTGCACATTGTTTCAGTTTTTCATCCGTGTGATCGTCCCACTTTAAACAAAACATACCCATTTGCCTATATGGCAAAGCACCTGATGCTTTTAATCTCACCTTTTCTAATGACTTTGCTTCCCTGGGAAGCATATTTGAATACTTAATGAATGCGCTATAAAGCAAATATGAGTTGTTGTTCATTTAAAGTGGTATTGATTTTAACCATAAAATGTTTCCGTTTTTGGGGAGAAATCTTATTCGCGGAGCTATAGTACAGTGTAGACGGGATGCAATGTCTTACCGTGGTGTTGGATCAACAGACTCCCCATCAGTGACGGTCGGTGCTGTTTAAGATGAGGGAGGACAATTCTTTTTTTTTAATGAGAATTGCCTTATTTCTGTTACAGCATAATGGATGACTCATTCATATTCCATTTACCCAGCTAAATGATAGGTTTAGGCTACACGATACTCCAATTTTCCCTATACCCATCATGAAGTTGCTACAACCTAGCCTATGAATGCAAGTTTACAACGTAGGTGCACAGGTCAAGAGAAGAAAATGTAGTAATCAAGGTCACAGACAATGACACAATACCACCTTGTACTCTTTTGCTTGCTCCTAGCTTATCTAGGGTGTAGTCATTAGTCCATCAGTTGCAAATGAGAGTTTCTATTGGACAAATTCAGGTACGTTTATTCCCGTTTGCTTCCGTTGAAGAAAAGTTTTTCAACAGAATCTGCAGAATGGATACACCCCTGATCGCACACAATCACAGTTCACTTTAATAGCAGCCAATGCTCGTTGTATAATTCCTTCTCGCATCTACACGCTCTCCTCCTCTCATCTTTTCCCTTCTCTTGTGGACTTCAGTTCACAACACATGACATGTCTGTGACCAGGCAACAAAAAAAGTTCCAAGACAAACCTTCATATCATAACCGCTAACCTCTACACACAGCCCACATAGCTGTCAACATATTAGCTAGGTCAACATAGCTAATAGAACTAACGCATTAGTAAACTTACTACAATCATGCATAACAGTGTACAATTAGCAAGCAGTTTAGCAATTACACTGGCAGGCCCCGCCGGCCATAAATTAATAAAACCAAATGCTTACCTTGACTTGGAAGAGTTCCAGTGTTGGATAGCCATAGCCAGCTAGCTAACATAGCATCCCTCTCTGTTTGAGCCGGGTGTTTGAGTATGCTAAACTAGCAAGCAGCATTTGCTTGTTAAGTAAGTGAAAAACAAGGAAACAAGTGAAATACAAGGAAATATAGCTATTTCTCGGTCTCTCTCTCTCTCTTGCTTCTCCTTCATTTTTGAAGAAATGTAAATGTACTGTTCAACTATCGTCTTTCCCTCTCTTTGAGTCAACTACTTACCACATTTTATGCACTGCAGTGATAGCTAGCTGTACGTTCGTTATGGTTTCAGTACTAAATTAATTATAGTATCCTTTGATTGGGTGGGCAACATGTCAGTTCATGCTGCAAAAGCACTGATAGAACGGCCTCCGGAAGCTGTCATAATTACTCTGTATGTCTATGGAAGGGGGTGAGAACCATGAGCCTCCTAGGTTTTGTATTGAAGTCAATGTACCCAGAGGAGGATGGAAACTAACTGTCCGTTTACACCGTGGTGCTACCCTACAGAGTGCTGTTGGGGCTATTGCTGACCTTCATAGCAAAACAGTGTGTTTTAATCAATTATTTGGTGACTATATTTAATATAGTTTTATCTAAAATTGATAACTTTTTAAATGTTTCACTATTTTTATTTTTATGAAATTCACTGAAGAGGATGGTCCACCCTTTCCTCCTCTGAAGAGGCTCCATTGTTCCCCATTCATCAAACATACTTGCTAGCTAGCACCCCAGACATATCATCCAAGGCTACAGATGACCACATGAATGATTTATATCTTACTACCTACCTCCTTGTCCTGTTTCCAGAAAGCTGGGTGAATTGGCAGAGGCTCTAACCCATTTAGGTACAGAAAGTACCAGGTTGTGGAGGGGGACTGGATGGTTGGTTGGATAGCTCTGTTGTTGCACAGCCCTTACTCATCAATCAGAAATCAAAGCTTTGACAGTTGCCAACATTAAAGGACTGCTCCTGGTGTGTCCTGTGCCAGGGAGTTATCACAGATCATGAAGAGAGAGGATGGATGGAGACTCCTGGGCCAAAACCCGGACAGGATTCCCTGAATAGATTTTCCTAGTAATATAGGCCTTTATCAAAGACGCAGGGGTATTGGGGAGATGCTATAAAGTAATAGGCTATGCTTCTTTCATTGACATATGCTTCTGTAGTTGTAATATGCTTTCAATGTTACCCAGAGTTTATGGATGTGATTGATACTTATGCTGAATGCTCAAAAGGTGCTATAAGGGGCAGCAGGTAGCCTAGTGGTTAGAGCGTTAGGCCGGTAACCAAAAGGTTGCTTGATCGAATCCCCGAGCTGACAAGGTAAACATCTGTCATTCTGCCCCTCAACAAGGCAGTTAACCCACTGTTCCTTGGCCGTCATTGTAAATAAGAACTTGTTCTTAACTGACTTGCCTAGTTAAATAAAGGTTAAATTTGTTTTTTTAAATGTAAAAGGTTGAAAGCAATTCTAACAGAGAGCCAGAGTCAAAGTCAATAGAGCTCACCAGCGTGTAGTCCTAAAAAATGTACATGAGTTAGAGTTTTCTACCTCTGGTTCATTGGCCATTCTTGTTGGGGAAATTAATGGGGAAAGGAATGGGGCTTTGGGGTATACACAGAAAATAAGGTTAGGAGATCTTCAATGAGATAATATCAATCAGTTAATATGACCTTTATGAATTTTGAATCATTTGTGCTCCAAATAAGTCAGTTGCTAACGAATCGCTAAACTGTCAGAGAAATGGAACTATAACATGAGTCGCAAAATGTTTTATGTCACTACGCCAAACACGCAAACTAGTCTGTGCTACACTAGTCCGCCAAAAAGCTAGTTAGCTTAGTTAGATTTCTGCTTACCTGCTCAAACTAAAACGCAAGGATGGTATATTGTTTTGATCGAGGCTGAAACCATGTCTCTTCAGCGGTAAGGTGCTTGTTTTATCAATTCTCAAATGATGTTATCCAGACTTTGGGTCAGCCTTAGCCCTTGATCACGACACTCAGTTCCGTTACATTACACGGAAGAGTCATTGGACGAAGGCGCCTTCTGTATGGGGGAGTTTTGTTAAGAGCGCCAACGCTTTGGTCTGAACATCAACACACGTCTCCTGCGGTACGGTTTTGGAAGTAAAGGACATTATCTTTCAGATCAGCGAGAAATAGTTGTCAAAAAACTACAGGTTACATTGATACACACCTTTATAGGGCTAGGGTTCCCACACTGCCGTATCTCCATGTTACAGCGGGTGTTTACAGAAGACAGACGGAAGACAGAGAGACCACCAGTGCTGATTAGCTAATCTAGCATGCTCCGAACACCAGTGTGTCAGTGTGTAATGGAAGAAGGCCGCCAGAAACTTGTTGTTACTGAAAATTACTGCCAGCTACCACTGTGATACAGCCGGTTAAAACTGTATGCAGTAAGTGTTTATTTTGCATTTGTGAAATCATTTTGATGTGATATGAAGGCAAAGGGCTTTATGTTTCTAGAACCATATCGCACTTGAGAATCAATTCATGTCTAGATGGAGTATTTGGCTGTTTTGGCTGCCAGAGCCAGTCTACCTCCGAAATAGCATACATGGTCCTTGGACCTTAAGGAGTAATGGTAGGCTCCTTAAGAGTACATATTGGGCTAAGTCCACCTGATAAGGTTGGCTAAGCCTGTTAGCTAGATGTCAAATGCATTGGACATGAGGTGTAGTTTTATTTTTTACATGTTAGCAGGACATCATTAGCTTTTTACTTCACAATTCACAAAAAGTGATGTTAGCTGATGAAGATTATCTCACAGAACAAACATATAATATCTCCTAAGCCTGTGTTTACCACAGACTTTATATTCAGCGTTTATCAAAAAAAACTCCAAATACCCCATTAATTTCCCCATAGGCTTTGGCCAACTAACCAGTAGTAAAGTACTTAAGTAAAAAATACTTTAAAGTACTACTTAAGTAGTTTTTTGAGGTATCTGTACTTTACTTTACTATTTAATTTTTTTTACAACTTGTACTTTTACTTCACTACATTCCTAAAGATAATTAATGTACTTTTTACTCCATACATTTTCCCTGACACCCAAAAGTACTCATTACATTTTGAATGTTTAGCAGGACATGAAAATGGTCCAATTCATGCACTTCTCAAGAGAACATCCCTCCCTAGTCATCCCTAATGCACAAATGCTTAGTTTGTACATTTTCTGGGTTTTGGAGTCAGTGGTTGAAAAAGTACCCAATTGTCAAAAGATTCCTTCGTAGAAAATGACTTTAGTTAAATTGAAAGTCACCCAGTAAAATACTACTTGAGTAAAAGTCTAAAGGTATTTGGTTTTAAATATGCTTAGATATCAAAATTAAATGTAATTTCTCAAATATACTTAAGTATCAAAGTGAAAGTAAAAGTATAAATAATTTCAAATTCCTTATATTAAGCAAACCAGATAGCACAATTTGTATTTATTTTTTGTTTACCTGTAGCCAGGAACACTCCAATTGTTTTCAAACGAAGCATTCGTGTTTAGTGAGTCTGCCAGATCAGAGGCAGTAGGGATGACCAGGGATATTCTCTTGATAAGTGCGTGAATTGGACCATTTACCTGTCCTACTAAGCATTGGAAATGTAAGGATTACTTTTGGGTGTCAGGGGAAATGTATAGAGTAAAAGGTTCATTATTTTCATTAGGAATGTAGTGAAGTAAAAGTAAAACTTGTCCAAAATATAAATAGTAAAGTATAGATATCCACCAAAAACGACTTACTTTAAAGTATTTTTACTTTAGTACTTTACACCACTGGTTGGAATGTTCCCCTGGCTAGCCATAAATAAAATAACAAGAAAACCGTGCCGTTTGCTTAATATAAGGAATGTAAATGATTTATACTTTTACTTTTGATAAGTATATTTTAGCAATTACATTTACTTTTGATAATATTAAAATTGGCCTATATTTAAAACCAAATACTTTTGGACTTTTATTCAAGTTGTATTATACTGGGTGACTTTCACTTTTACTTGAGTCGTTTTCTATTAAGGTATCTTTACTTTTACTCAAGTATGACAATATGGTACTTTTCCACCACTGCAAGTAAACATGGTAGAGTTAGCTTCCGTTAGTGTCTACAAAAAGACGACATTACTATTGCTCTATTTGAGCTCAGTTGTGTGTATTCTCTTTACTTTGACAGAATGCAATATGTGGAAAAATTGGTCACACAAGCATGGGTAACAGTATGTGTAACTCTTGAATAGGGATATTCAGAACATTTAACAAAGAGGGACTAACTTTTTAAGCCCATATTGACTGTGGTCAGTTGTTCATATTGTGTTGTTGCCATCCACTGTTCCATTAAACTATTAACTACATGTTTTGTTTATTTACAGGTTTGATTATTGTATTTTGCCATGTCAAACAAGATGGGGCATATGCTGCGTTCAAAACACCTGGGAACTCGGGAAATCTCCAACAGTCCAAGTCGGATGACCGTTCAAAACGATTTTTCCCAGTCAGAGCTCGTTTTTTTCCCGAGTTCCCAGTTGTCTTGAAACCACTGAAGTTCGAAGTGGAGTTATGAGTTCCCAGTTCTTTTGAACGTGGAAAAAAACTTTCTGCTTTATTTCGCATTTTATTTTCCACTTATCCACATTGTTTGTCTTGTATGACGGTGGAGTTGTGGATTTTTTTACAACTTTTGAAATCGACTCCAAACGGCGTGGGGTAGGGTACCATTTAAATTATGCTGCCATCCTACACCTTTTGTATTATTTAGGTCATGTGTCTTTATTCTTTGGTGCAGATTATGATGATGTCTGAGCGTTCAAGCATTTGTCTGGAGTAGGACATGTTTATGGACTTCTAGGGCATTGTGATAAGTATTATATTTATTTAATACAAATGTCGTTTGAACAGAGGAAAAAATAAACAGACTGGCTAAACATACAATTATTCTTTTGGTTTGTGAAACCCCTGTGTAAGGACACAAAAGGGGGGACGTTCACCGCGGAAAGTAAATTCTTTTGAAGTGGAACTAATCATCTGAGGGATGGTTCTCGTTGTCCTAACAACGCAGCTGAATTGGAATGAGCCTCCCTTTTTGTTGAAGATATGTTTTCTTTCTTTCATTCAAAACTGATGATGATAGTAGTTTCACGCCCTGTCCACCCACATTGTCAGTCCAAACTTTTTTTTGCAGATAAGTCTTTACTTGGAGACGCCGAACACACGGCGGGTGACTCTTGGACTGTGACGTAAGCCTCGCCCTTCTGTCTCCAAGTCTACGCTTTATAATACCGTTCTAATGAAAAGGGAATCTCACACCAAATCCTCCTCAATAACACTTATTTGAAAGACTGTGAAAAGATCAACACTCTTAGGCTACTCTTAAATATATTTTCATCTCCTTGATGATTATGCACTGATAGTCATCGATTTTGGAGTCTAAGTCCAATCATATTATGCCTATTTTGTTTATTTTGTTACCTATCTGTGTTCATTGTAACTCAACGGCTTTTCTGTTCCCCAGTTCGCCAGAACAGTTATGCACAGCATCCAATAGACTAGGCCTTCACGAATTTGACTTTATTGTTTGGCAATTTGAATAGCAGCTGCTTTAAAATTACAGACAGATATGACAGACAAAAAGATGAAAGGATGTATAGGCGTATGGCTAGACCAACACATAGGCATGATATATATGAAACCCTATTTGTTTAGCCTAAAGTTGGTTAACCCAATAAACTATTATATAATAGAAAACAATTGTCAAGTGGAATTGATGATTGATAGGCGTATTGATTGATGACAATGACAAGTCTTTGGTATTATAATGAGTTGTAACTGTTGGTTCTACGTCGATGGTCTCCACATACAGCCTCCGGGGCTTGTAAAAGGTAACTTTGGCCCTCTGACCTCGCTCTAGGAATTCCATCCTCTCCCCGTTACTAAATCTTTCTCCTTCACAGGCTCTACCTTTGCTTCACAACGTTATAAACTGTTTGCCTTTTATGCAAGGCCTAGTAACCGAGGCATTTTATTGTCACCACGTGGGATCGTTCAAGCAACAGCCGTCCGACAAGAGAGGTGAACTGTTATCGCCAGGGGCTAGAGGAAGGATAACTCTTACTGACTTGATGAAACGTTCAACAGTTTAGGCCTACTTTTCTGTTTAGCCTAATATTGTGACTAACGAAAAAGGCAGCCTGTTGCGGTGTGTTTTCAGAATAATTGTCTCATGATCATTATTTTGCTTATTAAAATCTCTTACAGTGCAGCATTTGTACTATTTGCGTCACTCTATCTATGTATTTGCCAAAGGGTCACTAATAGTCCCACCTGTGCGCTTTTAGGCCTATAATACATTATCAGGTTTAAATTGATCATATAGTTTATGGTCTAGCACAATAACTAAACCTTAGCCTTTTAAGTTACTTATGTATATTTAATATTTTTATTAAGTAGCAATTGCCTATTAATACTGGATCGCCATTTTTGCATGATCAGGCTTTTTCTCATTTTAGTAGGGTGCCTTTAGAATAGGCCAAGACGTCTTGTGCTCTGGGTCGCCGGATTGCCTGGGCGGAGGTCCCTCTCTGGGCAAGAAAAGGTTGAAGACTCCTGCAGTACAGCATTTTTTTGTCCCCTTATC
The DNA here is from genome assembly GCF_057628025.1 of Oncorhynchus mykiss. Lineage (NCBI taxonomy): Eukaryota > Metazoa > Chordata > Actinopteri > Salmoniformes > Salmonidae > Oncorhynchus > Oncorhynchus mykiss. Next base: position 10,002,216 of record NC_143035.1, read on the forward strand.
GCGTAAAACTGGGCTTAATGGTGTTTAATCCAACATATGAATAATTTTTGACAGGGAAATTATGACGTTAGACAAGCAAAACAATTTGTGGATAAATTTGATTCATATCCTGGTTTCAGTTTATATCGATTTTTTTTTATACATGCAACCAAACACATAAAAACAGAAATTGTGCTGTCCTCATCAACAAATTGAATACATTCTATTTTCTGAGAGTGCAAATCCCAAATCTGTTTAGCACGTTAGCCTACTTTTTCGTTTTACTCTGCTGTTGTTCATGTATTTTTGGCAGGATATTCAGACTGCTGATGCACGCTTTGAAAACAGCTCCGGTACAGTACGTTCTCTGAGTGATGTCACACAGGGGTGGGTCCCTCTGTGCAGCGACTGGAGAGCCCTGACGTCTCTCTCTCCGTTGACGAAAAAGGGCTGGGAGATAAAGTGAGCGGGATGCAACGTAAACGTAGTCGATGTAGAATCTGGTCTGCTGCGCTCTGTACTGTAGTCTGGTAAAATTTTACCAGCTGCGTTATTATTGGATCACCAAATCGAGCGACAGTGTCCATAAATCGGGTTTAGTCAGAGAGTACGCACCGGATGCATACGTAGCATTATGGTTAGACAGAATACACTTCTGAATACACCACCCTAAGCTAATACTAGAGTAGCTTAATTAATATAAAATGTAAGTAGATTTTTTTTTAAAAATAGGCTACAGTTTACTTACACAGCAAACACTTGTTTAAATGTAGTCTACTTGAGTGTAGTTACGATGCTGCAGATGTTTTACAAATGTGAATGGACATATAGCCCAGGTCAGGGATGACTATTCCACCCTATAAGGCATTTTTCCACGCCGAGAAGCTACATAACGACTTTCACGACTGGTAGCGTGATGTTTGTCTGGAATTTCCAACAATCCTTTGGCGTGCAACTATTTCTGTCATCTTTGCACGCCATGCGGTATCTGGTTGTCATTGTCACCACGGCAGACTGGGAGCCGGGAGAGGACGCCAATGCCGTGCCAGTTGGCCTGAGTTGGTGAAAACAACAGGCAGACGCAGCACGATTCTAATCTCAATCGTTCCAGACATGAAGGTCACTCTCATGGCCATCGCAGTTTTACTTGTTTCATTAAGTATAACGTAGATCCCACCGCCTTAATATATCAATTTAGCTCATTTCGTATTTTTTAATTACACATTTACCACACGAGGCGGTTTTGCCCTTGGACCAGAGGCCACTGTAATTACATGTCTATAAAAATTGTAAGAATTATAGAATTGTCTATAAGGTTGGTTGAGTAGACTACGCTACCATAAACAGCTATTTTTAAAGACATTTGAGAAGAGCTAGAAAGCCAACAGAGGTTAAACAAGTTTAAATGGGACATGCCACTGCTGCAACACCATAGTTTTACGTTTTGTGTTTGCACATTACGCACAAGATATACCCATTACGCACAAGATATACCCATTACGCACAAAGTATACATTTCCTAATTGGAAGAATAGAAAGGAAGCAGATTGCTTGGTCCTTCAGACATGGCTACAGGTAAAGTAAGTCATCCAGTTGGTTTAAGTGGCTCCACACGATGTTATGTAATTGAAGATTTAAGAGGCGTGGCTTACTTGGACTATGTATTCATCGTTGATCTGGTCAACATACAAACTGAACACACCTTTACTCTCTCATTAAACAAACAGACACATTGCATACCTACCAAGGACAGTATTGTAAATATCAAGGGGACACTTGTAATTTCTGGCTCAGCAGGTTTGGACATTAGTTGAGTGTCGACCTAATAATGGCTAATGAGCACCCAGTGACACATGTGTAGGCACCCAAACTATCATGGGGCCCATTAAACCATAACAATGTTATAATTAGCATTGTGGCTAAGGTTAACTTCAGCCCTGTAAATATCAAACTGGATGTGGGCCTGATTGGTCCACTGTTTGTGGGCAAGGGTGTGTGTGTGTGTGTGTGTGTGTGTGTGTGTGAGAGAGGGGGGGGGGGGGGGGGAGTGGGCATTCGACTAACCAAACTAATATGTCCATTATGTTAATTCTCCATAACAATATCAAAAGATATAACATAAGGTGTGATTCTCACTTCTCTTTATATCATACTGTTTTTAGGCCTACTACAGAAAAGAGCAGTGATGTACCCTTCCAAGTGTGTTATAAACATGCAACCCTGTCACTATTAAACTACCTTGCTTTGCCAACAGCAAAAATCAAGCAAATCGTCAATTTAGTCCATGACCAACACACAGAGACATCATTATTTCTTGGTCTTTTATTTTTGTCCTGTAAATTACAAGCCTAAGCCTGGAATACACAGCAGTCTTAAAAATGTATATTGGAAATGTTTTTGATCTTGTACCCCACTGCAAACACTTTCAGCTGTCTGCAGGTCTCCTAGCAACAGCAAACAAAGGCAGGGCCCATTTCAAGTTTCCCGCGGAGAGGCCAGTCCAGCGGAGCCTTTGATCTTGACAGGGAAAATAGCTGAGTGGGCACTACTGGCATTTGTCTTTCATTTACTCCAACCCCCCCCCCCCCCCTCAAAAAAGCTTTCTGGAACAGCCAAAATCTTCATCTGTCTGTCCACTGCATCCAACCCCCCCCCCCCCCCCCTCCCCCCGATAATCAACCATGGCAAAGCAGCTCATTGAAACATTACAGTGCTTGGTTGAAGTTCTTCGCTTTTTGTTTTGGTGCATAGTTACTGTTTGAGTTGCTAGAAAAGAGCTAGAATTTAGTAGACTAGTCATTTGTGGTTTCTCTGTGCAGAGAGAATGAGCGGATACACAAAGTGAGTATTTGGTCCATTGTTTTCTTCTCCTCTTTAAAGTCGACCTTATAGAGAATGGAGAGGCCTCTATCCCAGGATTGTGACTTTAAATGATTTTCTAATCACATAATGTGTGTGTTTTCCTCCCCTACACAAGCGCATAAAGCTTTTTGTGTTTCAATGGAACTGTGGCCATTTTCTCTGCTATGAAACTCCGGATGCTTGCAGCTCTCCAGACAAACATTGGAGCTGCCGTGGATTTTCAGGGTCTCCTATTTGTAATTCAACTGCATCCATATAGTGGGCCGCACATGGAACACATTATTTGAAGTTGATGCTCCTTTCGTAGTACATCCTGAGGAGCAAAATATAAATAGCCCACTCCTGCTGTATGTATAAACATTATGGGGGGGCGGTAATAACTTTGGACTATGTAATGTTATCTTACTCCAGCGCCCATTGCTTTCATCCAAAACAGCTCAGGAGATTAAACAAATTAAAGTGTTTCTCATTGTTTCGGTGTAATTTACTGTAATTGATGTTTCCATCTAGTTGCAGAGGCCTGCTAGAGCAATTGTTTGTGTTTGTAGGAGGACACGGAGCCCAGTGGGGTGTATTGACTCAGGCTGTTGACTAATACTGCGCTAATGCCACGTTTTAGGCTAACACTGCCCCAATTGTTTATGGGTGACCAAACAGTACCCAGGCTCTACACTGAGATCATGCTTTCATCTCAGTGGTGCACAGCTCTCTATGTATTTGCATAGTATTTAGCAACTCAACAGAATGTGCTATACTGTATCTAGAGTCATTTCAGTGAGCGGGTGCACCCATGTGGTATGTTTATGTGTAGGCTAAAACATTTGTTTTATGTGTGCAAGTCGTAAACATGGTATAATACACATTCATTACTATTCATTAGCATTTAAATGGAGTACAAGGTTGTACCATTCTAAAGGCATGTAGTGCAAGACTTCCATAGTCATTAACTCATTATATATACTGTATGGTATGTATATTTAGATAGAAGCAGAGACCATCTCAATCTGTGTCGTTCCTCCATGGATGAAATGTACAGTTACAGTACACTTGGAATGAGTCCATGTATATTGTGTTTGTGCCATATACAACATACAATATCACAGTTTGACTATATGACATTTTTGGAATGTTGAAAAACAGGTATGCTACAGAAGGAGTGTGGGTGTGGTAGCGTTTGTCACTGCTCTCTTTAGGGGTTCAAAAGTAGGTTTGAAAATGTCTGTCTTTTTGTCTCGATGTCACACATTTTATTTTCGTACCGCATAAATCTGTTCAGGGACCCCAACATTTTTCCATCCGTCAAGGGTGTCATTTAGAAAAAATGTTGCAACTGAATTGCCACCCCCAGTCCTTCTGTATGTTAAATGGCTTGCTGTCTCCAAGAGACAAGGTGGGAGTCTGTTGTATGTTGCGGTGCACCAGCCGTCCTGTCCCATCTTAAAACACGACCCGTCGCCCTAAATACACCCATCCCATGGCCAACTCATCCTGACACACACACACACACACACACACACACACACACACACACACACACATAAGCACACTGTCCACCTCCAAAGTGTCCTCCTCCTCGCCACCTCTTTGACATTGCGACAGACAAACTCGTCCCACCGGCGTTCGTTTTTCAGGGAGACGCCTGAAAAGCTGGAGCTAACGGAGTCTGGCAGAATTGCCCCGAAGTGATTGAGATGTTAACCTTCAATGCCATCCCCCTTCAGTGCTGTATCTCCTTCCCTTCTCCCCCCTCCTCCCTCCTCCTCCTACCCCCAATTCCCCCCTCTCCTCCGGTCCCTCCATCTCTTTTCCTCAGCAGGCTGTCTCTCCTCCGACAGACTGCGCTGTGAGAGAGCCAAGCCATTAGACACTCCCAGTGCTGATAATGAAGGCACAGAGGTGGTCCAAAGCAGCGTGATGCGGTGGAGGAGAGAAGAGCAGAAGCGGAGAAGGAAGGTAGATTAGGATAATTACCTGGCGTCGGTGGTAAAGAGAGAGAGAGAGAGAGATGTCTTACTTCCAGCCGTCTCCATTTGCAAAATGAGTATTACCACAATAGTGCCAATTGCAGAATGGAGGATTCATGGTTTATGGGGCGGAAAAAGAGAAATTGTAACATCAATGAGACATTTGTATTCCCAGTGAATGTCAATATAATGTGCTGTGTGATCTGATAATAGGAACAACATAAATAAAATGTTTCCCAAATGTTGTTGTTGTTGTTGTTGTTGTTTGCAGTGAGTATTGATCATGTGGTATGTAAGTCAGCCTATGCATCACCAGCTATGCCAGCATGTACATATCTGTTGTTTATACAGCCTTGGCGCGGGTCTCCTACACCAGTAAGCACTAAATATCCTCAGTCACTACGGCTTTGAAGAGCCTATGAGGTCAGGTTTTAAATTATGGTCTGCACCCACGCCACGCTTTCTCCACTCTCACAAATCCATTCGCCACACAATGCATTTCAAATGAAAGCAGCGTCACCATAACACGCCTTAGGAGACATTAAGCTATAGTATGTTACTTTCATGTATGATAGCATGGCCCCTGTACGCTTTGATGTGCTCACTTTTTAATGCTTTATTAATAATAATAACACACTGGCTACTACTGACACCGTGCGTTGGCTGCTGTTCCCTCCCACACACTTTCTGTCCATCCATCCCTCCATCCTCCTTCCATCCCTCCCTGGGTCTTGTTGTCTTTGGGTCAGACTGCTGGTGTGCTTGTGATTAGAGAGAATGATACGGACCCGGAGATGAAGAGGGCCAGGAGAACCTATCAGAGAGCCCTGGGTGTAAGGCGCTGCTCTCCTATTGGCTGCTGTTGGAATCAGACACATCTTAATTTCTTCTTCCATCCAGCCTGCTTTCACATCCAAGCCCCAGGGAAGTGGGAGGATTATAGTCCCTGTCTTTTGGGTGTGTGTTTGTGTGTGTGTGTGTGTGTGCGTGTGTGTGTGTGTGCGCACGTGAATGTCTGTGTGTGTGTGTGTGTGTAGTAAACGTCTTATAGACACAGAAGGTACAGAGTTTAGACACTGATAACACTAACCCTCCTCCAAGCCTG